>NW_028300372.1:964009-979770 GCF_049724085.1 Artemia sp. Qi Xiang Cuo
TGCCGTATGTAGGTGGCAGCATATATATATATATATATATATATATATATATATATATATATATATATATATATATATATATATATATATATATATATATATATATATATATATATATATATATATATAGCTGCCGCCTACATACGGCAGCTTTGAGTCTTTTTTTATGACAAGATATATATATAAATATATATATATATATATATATATATATATATATATATATATATATATATATATATATATATATATATATATATATATATATATATATATATATATATATGTAGTATGGCCATAGGCACTTTAAACGGCCAGTACGCTCTTTGAAAACCCTCAGGCCATATCAAACCAAGATTTCTTTGGTTTTACGTAATAGGACTTGTTTGTTTACGTATGCAAGTGTTTTCTTCAAGATTTCTTCCGTTGTTATGTTATGTGTTTAAAAAACCCGCGACGGCGAGAAAAGCCTTCAGGGTCCCGCCAAATCATGATTTTTTGGTTGTTACGTAATAAGGAATGCTTTTCTTCAGGATTTCTATAGTTATTACGAGAGAGGAAATGTTTACTTCAAGATTTGTTTGGATATTACATAATAGGGAATATTTATCTATGTTGAGGATGACATAATCTTGCGTGACATATTAGATTTAATAAGAATGACGTCATCTCGCATGACATGTCTTCATTGGCCCGTGGAGAACCCCTGTTTGTAACTAAGGGCGGCACACACAGTGATGTTAAATAAGGGTGTGCACACTCGAGTGTTACGTAATGGTGACGCACACGTGGGTAGTTACGCAATGGAGGCGCACACGTGAGATGTTGAATTATACTTTACGAATTGTTTTTTTACTCAAGGTGTTTTTTTCGTCTAGATTTCATTTTCTTCAAGATTTTTCATTTCTTATTTTCTTTGAGATATTTTCTTAAGGATTTTTTGCTCAATGAATCTTTATATTCCACAGATTTTTGTCCACTTTAGGAATCGAAAGAGATTTTGAAAGAGTGCACCAGACACCTGGACCAAGAAGCAATTAATGTTATTTTAATTCAGGGAATAATTGGAGGGCAACTAGTCCCCCTCCCGCACCTACCCTCCCATTTACCCATTATGTTTAAAAACTAAATGTTGCCTTAAGATTAAATCAAAATGCACTGTGTTTTATGCTAATTCCTAATAAGGCATCTCAGCAGTATCCTAAGAACGACTGAGGGTATTATGTTCAAACTTTTGGGGCTGCTTCTGCTTTTAAAATTTAACCAGATCAAAATAGCGTAAGTGTGTCCCAGCTATCAAAGAAAGTAAACAGAATTTTTTGGCGAAAGGTATCAAGTTTCCTGTTTCAGGTCAACTAGAGGAGGTATCAAACTAAATTAAACACTACTATTTTTGTACAGATTTTTAAAAGGGTGTATTGTTAAAAATTGCTGAGAATTTTTCTCCAGCATACAAATAGCAGACCAAACTATAGTCTTAAACAAACAAAAAGATTTAAAGCATTATTATTTTCTTTTTCCCTTAAAAGACTTTGTCAATATAAAACGAACAGAAATTAATTAAAAAACTTTTTCCACAAAATAAGTTTTTCAAAGAAAAGTAAAGCACTCCATTAAACCAAAATGAGCAAAAATGAAATCAAACAATCTACCAAGCGTGAAACAACCACAAATTAGCATCGATAAATAAATGAAACCCAAAACGAACGGAAATTACAATAAATAACCAAGACAAACTCTCATTCTCAGTTTAATATACATATACTGATATGTAGTAATCAAAAAGTTAATATTATTTGATTTACTAAAGTTATAAATGTAAAAACATTTACATTTTTTCAGTTAAGTGCAAATTATGTTCTGGCCTTGAGAAGGCATAGGGGTTTTGAGCGTTTCTTAGTTGAAAGCTGATAAAGGATAAAATATAAACAAAAAACGTAAATTAAAGAAAGGCGGGAACCTAACCTTATCTGTAAGCAGTTTTATGGAAGTTAATTATTTATGATAGTTTATTAAGTGGTATATTTCAGTCTCCCCCTCTGAAAAGTTTCTGTAGCACCTCACACTTACCTTTAAGTAGTTTTTTGGAAGGTACTTATTTACGAGAGCTTATTGGGTGTAACAGTTCAGTCCCTATCCACTGGAAAAAATTTCGTAGCACCTCCCACCTTAACTTTAAGCTGTATGTTTCATGGAAGTTATTTGTTTATAGTAGCTTATTGAGTATTAGATTTCAGCCCCCTCCCCCAGAAAACGGAAAAGCATTTACTACCGTTTTATACGATAAAAGATCACTTTTTACTAAAACTGGATCAAAATATCAGAGAAATCGATTTTTCTTAGTCTAAAGCTTTAAAACATGGGGTTTTAAGCCACCCTATCTTGATAGAACACCGCAGTGGGGCATTTACTGCCATTTTGTACCATAAAAGACCAATTTTTCCCCAAACAGGATCAAAATATCAGAGAAGTCGAGTTTTTAAAGCTTACAATCTAACAATGAAATGGCAAGTTCCCGCAGTTCAAATCAAAACAATGGTTAATTTACGTTTATAAGCTTATTTTTGTGGGAAAAAGGTTCAAAATACCTTCAGTGTGATAGTCCACGCCAGAGGGTGCCATCAGGTGGGTGCATTGTGCCACACTTGAGCCATACTTTTTTTTTCCGGAAAATGCCCGAAGCTATTTTCAACCTTTTTCTCACAAAAATAAGCTTATAAACTTAAATTTGGCCTGCTATTTGTATGCTGGAGAAAAATTTTCAGCAATTTTTACCAACATACAACCTTTTATAAATCTGGACACAAATAGTACTGTTTAATTTAGATTCATACCTCCTCTAGTTGACCTGAAATGGAAAACTTGATACCATTCGCAAAAAAATCTGTTTACTTTCTTTGATAGCTTGGATACACTTACGCTATATTGATTTGGTTAAATTTTGAGAGCAGAAGTAGCCCCGAAAGTTTGAACATAATACCCTCAGTCGTTCTTGGGATACTGCTGAGATAACTTATTGGTAATTAGCATTATCACAGTGCATTTTGATTCAATATTAAGGCAACATTTAGTTTTTAATCATAATGGGCAAATGGGAGGGTGGGATTGGAAGGGGGATTAGTTGCCCTCCAATCACTTTCGACTATTAAAAGGGCATCAGCCCTTTCTATTTTCAATCGAATGAGCCCTTTTCGAAGTTCCCGCGACAACTTTTTCGATAAGAAGTGACCTGGTCTAAACAACAACAACAACAATAATATCACTAATCACTTTCGACTATTAAAAAGGGTACTAGCCCTTTGAATTTCCAATCGAACGAGCCCTTTTTCAAGTTTCTACGACAAAGATTTTAATAAAAGGCTTATATGCCCCCAGGGCACAACTTATAACCCTTGCCCTGAGGGTTGTTGGGGAGTTTCCTCCTCAAAAACATTTTTTCTATATGGAAATCAACTACGCTGAACAAAATGGCTATCTCAAAACTTTTATTGGATGTGTTTGGGGGAATGATGGGCGTGGGAGGGGGGCTATTTGCCCTCTAATCACTTTCAACTGTTAAAAAGGGCACTAGCCCTTTCAATTTTCATTCGAATGAGCCTTTTTTGAAGTTTCTATGACAACACCTTCTAGAAAAACCTTATCTGCCCCCAGGGGCATAACTTAAAACCCTTGCCCTGAGGGTAGTGTCCTCCTCAAAAACATATTTTCTATTTAGAAATCAACTATGCTGAACAAAATGGCTCTCTTAAAATTTTGATTGGATGTGTTTGGGAGAATACTGGGTGTAGAGGAGGAATGGGTGTAATAGTCCAATCACTTTCGACTATTAGGAAAAGGCACTAGCCCTTTGAATTTCCAATCGAATGAGTCTTTTTTGAAGTTTCTACGACAACGCCTTATACAAAACCTTATATGCTCCCAGGGCATAACTTAAAACCATTGCCCTGAGGGTTGTAGGGGAGTGTCCTTCTCAAAAACGTATTTTATATCTGGAAATCAACTAAGCTGAACAAAATAGCTATCTCAAAACTTTGATTGGATGTGTTTGGGGTAAGGATGGGCGTGGGGGGGACTAGTTGCCCTCCAATCACTTTCGACTATTAAAAAGTGTACTAGCCCTTCGAATTTCCAATTGAATGAGCCTGTTTTGAAGTTTCTACGACAACGCCTTATACAAAAACCTTATATGCCCCCAGGACATAACTTAAAAGCCTTGCTCTGAGGGTTGTGGGGGAGTTCCCTCCTCAAAAAGATATTTTCTATGTGGAAATAAACTACGCTGAACAAAATGGCTATCTCAAAATTTTGATTGGATGTGTGGGGGAATGACAGACGTGGGGGGAGACTAGTAGCCCTCCGATCCCTTTCGACTATTAAAAAGGGCACTAGCCAATACAATTTTCAACCGAATGAGCCCTTTTCGAAGTTTATACGACGGCTCCTTCGATACGAAGTGCCTGTCGAAGAAAAAAAAACACATTGTGGCCACAACACTCTTTACTTAGGCAGCGCTAGCGCGCTGCCTATTAAAATATCAAACCTTCCAATCACTTTTGACTATTAAAAAGGGCACTATGCCTTTCAATTTCCAATCGAATGAGCCCTTTTTGAGTTTCTACGACAACGCTTTTTATAAACACCTCATATGGCCAGAGGGCATAAATTACAACCCTTGTCCTGAGGGCTGTGAGGGGTTTGTCATCCTCAAAGACCTGATTTCCAGAACTTTCAACTATATTAAACGAAATGGCTATCTCAAAATTTTGATTGGATGTGGTTAAGGAAAAGGTGGGTGTGAGAGAGGGGTTAAATGCCCTCCAATCACTTTCGACTGTTAAAAAGGGCACAAGCAACTCCAATTTCCAAGTAAATGAGCCCTTTTCGAGGGTTCTACGACAACTCTCCTTCGATATGAGGTGCCCTTGTCTAGAGAAAAAAAAAATAATAAAATAAATAATATATTGTGCCAACATCGTTCTTTACTTAGGCAGCGCGATCGCGCTGCCTATGATAAATTTTTATTTAAAGTCAAACAAATTTTTTGAGTGGGGATGTCAGTTGATAGTTTGGGGGTTATATTATTTTATGTGGAAGTTTTGGATTTCCAAAACCTTTATGATGAGAAAATTCAACTTCAAACTAAGTTTATTTCCTTTTTTATTTTTCCTAAATTCGCGGCTCTGATATGCCGCTATTCTTTAATCTTATTCCACCACGTGGCCATAAACTTCTGTTGAATCTCTTTTCAAGGAGTCGAGAAAACTCTTAAGCTTCTCAGGTTTTGTAAGAACTAACTACAAGTTTTGTAAGAGACCTTTCTCCTAATATAGGTTTTGTAAGTACTAATTGGAGCCAATCCGATTTTTCACGCATCTTTTCTATTGGCTGAAAAGCTCTATAAAGAGTTCTGATTGGGTCAAATTGCCGCTCATTAAATCTCCGTATGAGTAAAATCTAGTTGTGGATCGACTTTTAGAAAAAAAAAAACATCCCAGGAAGATCATTCCAAATCGATGTGCACCATGAAACGAAGCTCTTCTTCAAGTACTCAGTTCTTGGCGTGTTTTTAATTTTGCTATATTGATGATATAAACTACTCATAAATTTAATGCATTGCTACTTTAATTTCATTTACTTTTATTTTATTCACTTTGACTAGGCCTAAATAATTAATAATTTAGCTAATTGGTTTAATTATTAACTAAGTAATTTAAATAATTCAATAGCTAATTTAATAACAGCTAATAATTAATTAAACCATTTAACTAATAACTTAACTAAGTAATTAATAAATAATTAATATTTACTTTCAACTACATTAACCATATTTACTTCAACTTATTACTTTAACTTTATTTAGTTAAGCTAAGAAACTACTTAATTAATGTATTTCTAATTAAATGACGGAATGACTAATTAGATGACTTAATTTTTAAATAATTGAGTAATTAATGCATTGATTAAATAATTAATGCTTATTAAATAGTTAGTTTCTGAATATCTTTACAGTTTACTCCATGGAGCTGGAGTATTTGTAATTGACAGTGAAAAGAATTCTTATTATTTATGCAAATTAGGGGAAAGAATTAATACTATGGGTTTTCAATTGGTGTTGTCTTGGACTAGGTAAGTATTTTTTTACAAGAATTTTTAACGTAATTTTACTGCTTCCCAGGAACAAAGAGACGTCTGGATTACTTTCTCAAAATATTAAAAAAAAATTTCTGTGATAAGTATGTGGATTTTATACTTCTTGTCTTTTTCTTCAGCTGTGACGAAGCTTCTGGCTTATGTTTACCAACATTAAAACGCACAATGAGTATGGAATAAATTCTCATGTCATTAAAATTGTCATATTGAACATCTGACTGGTTTTTAAAACTATTATTTGTATTTTTGAAATTGCTAGCATAGAAGTTGGGAATGACTACACGTTTAGTACATATTCACAGATGGTGGAACTGTTATAAACCTTTTGTTATTTTCTCTAACAAAGAAACATCGGCAATATGTCTAAAAACATTAAATTCTTATGTCTAAAAGTGCTCATACTGTAGTGCTCATACAATTTTGGTTTAATGAATTCCTTTACTTTTCTTTGAAAAACTCATTTTGTGGAAAGTTTTTTAATTAATTTCTGTTCGTTTTATATTGACATAGTCTTTTCAGGGAAAAAGAAATAATACTTTAAATCTTTTCATTTTTTTAAGACATTATAGTTTGGCCTGCTATTTGTATACTGGAGAAAAATTTTCAGCAATTTCTAACAACATACACCCTTTTAAACATCTGGACACAAAAAGTAGTGTTTAATTTAGTTTCATACCTCCTCTAGTTGACCTGAAATAGAAAACTTGATACCATTCGCAGAACAATCTGTCTACTTTCTTTGATAGCTTGGATACAATTAATCTTAAGGCAACATTTAGTTTTGAATCATAATGGACAAATGGGAGGATGGGCGTTGGATCAGTTGCCCTCCAATCACTTTCGACTATTAAAAAGGGCATTAGCCCTTTCTATTTTCAATAAAATGAGTCCTTTTCGAAGTTTCTAAGACAACTTCTTAAATACGAAGTGCCCTGGTCTAAAATAGATAAATAAAATAATAATACATTGTACCCACATCGATCTTTACTATAAAATTTCAAGCCTTCCAATCACTTTCGACTAACAAAAAGGGCTCTAGCCCTTTCAATTTCCAATCGAATGAGCCCTTTTTGAGTTTCTACGACAACACTTTCTATAAACACTTTATATGGCCCTAGGGCATAAATTACAACCCCTGTCCCCAGGGCTGTCAGGGGTTGTCATCCTCAAAGACCTAATTTCCAGAACTTTCAACTACGTTAAACATAATGATTATCTCAAAATTTTGATTCGATGTGTTTGGGGAAATGGTGGGCATGAGAGGGGCGTTAGTTGCTCTTCAATAACTTTCAAATATTAGAAAAAAGGCACTAGCCCTTTCAATTTCCAATCGAATGAGCCCTTTTGAAGTTTCTACGACAGTGCTTTCAATAAAAACCTTATATGCCCCCAGGGCGTAATTTCAACCCTTGCCCTGAGGGCTGGAGGAGGGGGGATTGCCATCCTCAAAGACCTAATTTCCATAGCTTTTAACTACGTTGAAAAAAATTGTTATCTAAAAATTTGGATTAGATGTGTTTGGTGAAATGGTGGGCATGAGAGAGGGGTTAGTTGCCCTCCAATAACTTCTGACTATTAAAAGGGCATTAGCCCTTTCAATTTCCAATCGAATGAGCCCTTTTTGAAGTTTCTACGACAAAGCTTTCTATAAAAACCTTATATGCCCCAGGGCATTACTTACAACCCTTGACTTAAGGGTTGTGAGGGGGTTGTTTTTTTATTTTTTTATTACAATATTCACGGCGCCAGGTACTTCAAAGTATTTGATATACCGCTATTCATTTACCTCGTTCAATGGCCTCGAGGTTTTAAATGTCTATTAAACCTTCTTTTGAAGGTGTCAACAGAAGGATTTGCAGGGATAATATCCCCAGGAAGATCGTTCCAGATAGAAGTGCAACGCCGGATGAAGCTGTTCCTCAAGTACTTGGTTTTCGGCGTATCCTTCTTTAGATAACTGGACCGAGCCGTGTGCCTTCGTGTCTGCCTTGTCGGCTGGACAAAGGGGGGCAAAATTCGAGAGAGCTACATCATCGACGCTACATCAAACCTTTCATTTAAAGGCTGGAGCTATTCTTGTGTAGAGGCGCAGCCCTCCCTATTTGCCCTATTCTGGATCTTCTGAAGTGGTGCCAACAGCGTTTTTGGAGCACCAGCATATAGCGGGCATCCATATTCAGCTATGGGTCTGATGCAAGACTTCTAGAGTGGGACAATTGAGCTTCACGGAAGAAGGTTTTTGCAGTGAAGAATACATCCTAGTTTTCTCGTACATAAGGCTGTTGCCCTATCAAGGTGGTTATTTCACGATAAATTAGGGATTAAATGAATCCCCAGTGGACAAAACTCGTCGATTCTCATTATAGCTTCATTTTTGAAGATGAAACTAGGGTGTTTACGTGGCACCTTTGATCGGTTAATTAGAAGCTCCTTTGTTTTCGATGCATTAAAGTTGATCATCCATGCATCAGACCACTTTTCAATTTTCAAAAGATCCATCTGTAGGGAAAGGGAGGCTTGTGTTGGGTCTTCATGTTTAGGGACGACTTAGTGTGTCGTGGTATCGTCGGCAAAGTGATGCAGAGGGTTTGCGAGCTTGTCTCCCATGTCGTTTATGTAGATAAGGAAAAGCGTAGGTCCCAAGACACTGCCCTGGGGTACCCCTGCTTTCACTTTATATTCGCGGGAAATAAACCCATCGAGAATAACCCGCAGTGAACGATCGGAAAGAAAGCTCTCAATCACTTTTAACAGACATCCACGAACACCATACGCATTGAGTTTCTTTAGCAGGCCACGGTGCCATACTCTGTCAAAAGCTTTCGCAATGACGAAGGATAATAGCCTGATGTCGTATCCCATTGCCAGAAGTTCTATCTACTCCTGGTACTGGGCCACTAGCCAATCTAATGTTGAGCGTTTCCGGCGGAATCCATATTGGCGATCGCCTAGAAGGTTATTTGATTCCAGGTACTGATGAAGTGTTTTATTGGAGACGCTCTCGTAGACTTTTCCAACACAGGAGAGAAGGCTAATAGGCCTGTAGGAGCCCACGCTCGTTGGATCGTCTTCTGGCTTTAGAGTAGGTATAAAATGGGCGGACTTCCATGTTCGTGGGAAGGTTCCGGAGCGAAAGCACGGCCGGAAAAGCAATGACAAGGGTCCAGCTAGTTCGGCCCTGCATGACTTGAGGACAACATTTGGTATGTTGTCAGGACCCGTGGCTTTGGTCACATCAAGATGCTGCAGAATGCGAAGGATCTTGGGAGCAGAAAAATTCACGCGTTCCAAAACAGTGTCAGTTCGGTCGGAGAACTTTGGGACTTCTCTACCGTCGTCGTCCAGATTCGAGAATTCGGCAAAAGCCTTAGCAAGAGCTTCAGCCTTTGCCTGTGGATCATGTACCACTGTCCCGTTATTCTGGACAGAAGGAATTGCGGTCCCCTTTGACGACGGTAAAGCCTCCTTGACAATTCTCCACCAACTCTTTGCCGAAGCAAGTTGAAGCTTGGTGGCAAATTTCTCCTTATACTGAACCCCGGGACTGCCGAATCGCTCGAACTTATCCTCAAAGACATAATCTCAGGACCTTTCAACTATGTTGAACAAAATGGCTATCCCAAATTGTGAATGGACGTGTTTGGCAAAATGGTGGGTGTGAGAGGGGGTTTACTTGCCCTCCAATCACTTTCGACTATTAAAAAGGCCACTAACCGTTTCAATTTTCAATCGAATGATTCCTTTTTGAAGTTTCTACAACGCTTTCTATAAAAAAAACTTAAATGCCTCCAGGGTATAATTTACAAACCTTGCCCTGAGGGCTGTTAGAAAAATGCGCTCCCTCTCGTGCAACAAATGTCTAAGATCTTTAAACTGAAGTAGGTGCAATAGAAATTTATTTCTTTTTGAAAATATAAACGCCGCCAAATTTCGTGTAGAGGTCTTTAGTAATGAACTTTTGTAATATAGGTAGATTTTGTTGGTTACGAGTTCTTGACAAGGGTGGGAGGAAAGAATTCCCCAAAATGTTTCCACCTTTGATGACTGGGCTACCCTATAGCCTCCTAGTTTAGATTAGGAAAATGAGCTCCCTCTCGTACAACAAAAACTCGTCATAGCCGGATGGGTTGAGCAGCGCCTTCAAATCGTGGGGGCTAAGGTTTTATATTTTCTTATAAAAGATATAATCAGCTTGGTGCTATTAGAATAAGGAAACGAGTTTATAAACAAACCGGCAAGCCCCCAAAATGTTTCCACCTTTGATGACTGCGCTACCCTATAGCTTCCTAGTTTAGATTAGGAAAATGGGCTCCATCTCCTACAATAAATACCTAAGCTTTGTAAGTAGATGAATGGGCAAGCAAACTTTATTTCTTGTTACAAAAGGACACGCCTCGAAACTTTATTTAGATTTTGTTGGGTAAGAATTCTTAAACTTTATTTATATTTTGTTGGGTAAGAATTCTTACTAAAGGTTGAGGTAAAAAGTTCTGAAACAAACCGGCAAGCCCCCAAAATGTTTCCACCTTTGATGACTGCGCTACCCTATAGCTTCCTAGTTTAGATTAGGAAAATGAGCTCCCTCTCGTACAACAAAACCTCGTCATAGCCGGATGGGCTGAGCAGCGCCTTCAAATCGTGGGGGCTAAGGTTTTATTTTTTCTTATAAAAGATATAATCAGCTTGGTGCTATTAGAATAAGGAAATGAGTTTATTCTGAAACAAAGCGGCAAGCCCCCAAAATGTTTCAACCTTTGATGACTACGCTACCCTATAGCTTCCTGGTTTAGATTAGGAAAATGAGCTCCCTCTCGTACAACAAATGCCTATGCTTTGTAACTAGATGAATGTGCAAGCAAACTTTATTTCTTGTTGCAAAAGGAAACACCTCGAAACTTTATTTAGATTTTATTGGGTGTGAATTCTTAAACTTTATTTATATTTTGTTGGGTAAGAATTCTTGCCAAAGGTAGAGGGAAAAAATTCTGAAACAAACCAGCAAGCCCCCAAAATGTTTCCACCTTTGATGACTACGCTACCCTATAGCTTCCTAGTTTAGATTAGGAAAATGAGCTTCCTCTCGAACAACAAAACCACGTCATAGCCGGATGGGTTGAGCAGCGCCTTCAAATCGTGGGGGCTAAGGTTTTATTTTTCTTATAAAAGATATAATCAGCTTGGTGCTATTAGAATAAGGAAACGAGTTTATTCTGAAACAAACCGGCAAGCCCCAAAATATTTCTACCTTTGATGACTACGCTACCCTATAGCTTCCTAGTTTAGATTAGGAAAATGAGCTCCCTCTCGTACAACAAATGCCTATGCTTTGTAACTAGATGAATGTGCAAGCAAACTTTATTTCTTGTTACAAAAGGACACGCCTCGAAACTTTATTTAGATTTTGTTGGGTTAGAATTCTTAAACTTTATTTTTATTTTGTTGGTTAAGAATTCTTACTAAAGGTGGAGGGAAAAAATTCCCCAAAATGTTTCCACCTTTGATGACTGGGCTACCCTATAGCCTCCTAGTTTAGATTAGGAAAATGAGCTCCCTCTCGTACAACAAAACCTCGTCCTAGCCGGATGGGTTGAGCAGCGCCTTCAAATCGTGGGGGCTAAGGTTTTATTTTTTCTTATAAAAGATATAATCAGCTTGGTGCTTTTAGAATAAGGAAACGAGTTTATTCTGAAACAAGCCGGTAAGCCTCCAAAATGTTTCTACCTTTGATGACTACGCTACCCTATAGCTTCCTAGTTTAGATTAGGAAAAAGAGCTCCCTCTCCTACAACAAATGCCCATGCTTTGTAACTAGATGAATGGGCAAGCAAACTTTATTTCTTGTTACAAAAGGAAACACTTCGAAACTTTATTTAGATTTTGTTGGGTAAGAACTCTTAAACTTTATTTAGATTTTGTTGGGTGAGAATTCTTACTAAATGTGTAGGGAAAAAATTCTGAAACAAACCGGCAAGCCCCCAAAATGTTTTTACCTTTGATGACTAGGCTACCCTATTGCCTCCTAGTTTAGATTAGGAAAATGAGCTCCCTCTCGTACAACAAAACCTCGTCATAGCCGGATGGGCTGAGCAGCGCCTTCAAATCGTGGAGGCTAATGTTTTATTTGTTCTTTTAAAAGACATTATCAGCTTGGTGCTGCTAGAATAAGGAAATGATTTTGTTATAAAACGAACCAGTAAGCCCCCAAAATGTATCTACCTTTGATGACTGCGATACCCGATAGCTTCATAGTGTAGATTAGAAAATGAGCTCCCTCTCGTACAACAGATGCCCATGCTTTGTAACTAGATGAATTGGCAAGCAAACTTTGTTTCTTGTTACAAAAGGACACGCCTCGAAACTTTAATTATATTTTGTTGGGTGAGAATTCTTAAACTTTATTTACATTTTGTTGGGTAAGAATTCTTACTAAAGGTAGAGGGTCAAAACTCCGCAGCCCCCCGCCCCCTTCCATTAATGCTCGTTCTAACACTAAAAGTTATGTAGGCTAATATGCTTTTAACACTAAAATTAAAAATTTTGCTCGATTTCTTCTTTATAAAATAACTTTTCTGAAATATAAAATTTAGTTATTTAGGCGTCAAATGGTCTATCTAAAATACGACTACAAATAAAACATATAAGAAACACGCAAGGATATATTACTTTTCCACATCAAAGAACAAAACGACAAATTATTTTTGAAATATCAATGGCATGCTTTTGTAACCAACAAATGCCCATGCTTTGTAACTAGATGAATGGGCAAGCAAACTTTATTTCTTGTTACAAAAGGAAACACTTCGAAACTTTATTTAGATTTTGTTGGGTAAGAACTCTTAAACTTTATTTAGATTTTGTTGGGTGAGAATTCTTACTAAATGTGGAGGGAAAAAATTCTGAAACAAACCGGCAAGCCCCCAAAATGTTTCCACCTTTGATGACTGCGCTACCCTATAGCTTCCTAGTTTAGATTAGGAAAATGAGCTCCCTCTCGTACAACAAAACCTCGTCATAGCCGGATGGGCTGAGCAGCGCCTTCAAATCGTGGGGGCTAAGGTTTTATTTTTTCTTATAAAAGATATAATCAGCTTGGTGCTATTAGAATAAGGAAATCGGTTTATTCTGAAACAAACCAGCAAGCCCCTTTGATGACTACGTTACCCTATTGCCTCCTAGTTTAGATTAGTAAAATGAGCTCCCTCTCGTACAAAAAATGCCTTGGCTTTGTAACTAGATGAATTGGCAAGCAAACTTTGTTTTTTGTTACAAAAGTAAACGCCTCGAAACTTTATTTAGATTTTTTTGGGTAAGAATTCTTAAACTTTACTTAGATTTTGTTGGGTAAGAATTCTTACTAAAGGTAGAGGGTAAAAATCCCGCCGCCCCCCTCCCCCATCAATTGAGGCCATTGGTATTAATAATCTTGATGTAAGCTACTTTTTAAGATTGCACGTCAAACAGTGACACAATTTCTTAGTTTTAACATAAATGGAATACAAACGTTACTTTATATCTGACAGCATAAATTGGGTTATCTAAAATACGACTCATAATTTCAAATTGATGAAACACGCAAGCATATATTACTTTTCCACATCAAAGAACAAAACGACAAATTATTTTTTAAATATCAATGGCACATTTTAATTTATAATGCATTTTCATTCGGTTAGAACTTTTTTAGAACGTCAAACTGTGACACGATTTCTTCGTTTTACCATAAATGGAATACAAACTTGAATTTATATCTTTCAGGATAAATTGGGTTATCTATACCACGACTCATAATTTCTAATTGATGAAATAGTAATGTATATATTTATTTTCCCCATCCAATAACAACCTCTAGAAAATATTTTTGAAATATCAATGGAATATTTTAATTTATAATACAAACGTTTAATTTGATTGGATGCACATTTAGCTTTCTGAAAAAATAAAAGAGGGGTTTCTCACTCCGTAAACACCATGTCTGAATAGCCTAAACTTTAGTTTCTGGGGCCCAATGCAGGGGTGGATCCACTATTTTTTTAGGGGGGGGGGGGCAAAATAGGTTGCTCTTATAAACGTGCTATAGGACAAACTTTAATGCCCGCAAAATTGCGATAATGAAGTAACCTAACCTCCTTGCCCCTCCGGTCGGGGGGGGGGCCCTACTCTGGCACCGCCACTGGCCCAATGGATATTTAAATAACTAAAGCAAATATTTAATTTTTAACAACCAAAGTTCTTACTAAAGGTGGAGGGAAAAAATCCCGCCGCCCCCCTCCCCCATCAATTGAGGCCATTGGTATTAATAATCTTGATGTAAGCTACTTTTTTAAGCAGTTGCACGTCAAACTTGTGACACGATTGCTTCAGTTGCATACCAATACAATGTGCAATACAAACGTGAATTCATATCCATTTCAGCATAAATTGCGTTATAAACTAAAATATGCAACTGCATAATTTCAAATTGATGAATTAGGCAAGCATATTATTACTTTTCGACATGCAAAAGTAATAACATGCTTGACTAAATTCATCAATTTGAAATTATCAGTGGCATATTTTAGTTTATAACCTGCAATACGTTTAAATGATATGGATTGCACATTTGTGCTGCACATTGGATTGGATGCACATTGAAGCTATCATGTACACAGTTAGCTTACATCTCTTAAAAAGTAGCTTACATCAAGATTATTAATACCAATGGCCTCAATTAATGGGGGAGGGGGCGGCGGGATTTTTTCCCTCCACCTTTAGTAAGAATTTTGGTTGTTAACAAGAAAATAGTTGCTTTAGTTAATTAAATAGCCATTGGGCCAGTGGCGGAGCCAGAGTAGGGGGCGCCCCCCCCCCCAACGTAGTCTAAAGTAGTGTAGTTTACTTAAATAATGCAAGTTTGCGTTAATTAAAGTTGGTCCTAACGCAAGTTTATCAGATCAACTTATTTTGCCCCCCCTAAAAAAATAGTGGATCCGCCCCTGCATTGGGCCCCAGAAACTAAAGTTTAGGCTATTCAGATATTGTGTTTACGGAGTGAGAAACCCCTCTTTTGTTTTTTCAGAAAGCTAAATGTGCATCCAATCCATTTAAACGTTTGTATTATAAAGTAAAATATGCCATTGATATTTCAATAATAATTTGTCTAGTTTATTATTGGATGGTGACTATTAATATATGATTTAGTATTTAATCAATTTTAAATTATTATTCTTTGGTTATATAAACCAATTTATGCTGAAAGATATAAATTAACGTTTGTATTCCATTTATGGTAAAACGAAGAAATCGTGTCACAGTTTGACGTTCTAAAAAGTTCTAACCGAATGAAAATGCATTATAAATTAAAATGTGCCATTGATATTTCAAAAATAATTTGTCGTTTTGTTCTTTGATGTGGAAAAGTAATATATGCTTGCGTGTTTCATCAATTTGAAATTATGAGGCGTATTTTAGATAACCCAATTTATGCTGAAAGATATAAATTAACGTTTGTATTCCATTTATGGTAAAACGAAGAAATCGTGTCACAGTTTGACGTGCAATCTTAAAAAGTAGCTTACATCAAGATTATTAATACCAATGGCCTCAATTGATGGGGGAGGGGGCGGCGGGATTTT
>NW_028300373.1:0-3000 GCF_049724085.1 Artemia sp. Qi Xiang Cuo
TAATTTTTGTTCATTTTAAGTTTGACTTAAAATTTTTTTAAGTGGATCAAAAACGGTTGAGTGTCATTCCTGAGTTATGCCTCTTGTAACCTCTTTGCAATAATTTTTGTTCGTTTTAAGTTTGACTTAAAATGACTTAGTCGGAATTTGAGAAATTTCATTTTACTAATTTACTTGAGACTGAATTTGGAGGGCCTAGAACAATATTTTCTTGCTCGAAGTGCGGTAAAAATATGCGAAGTACACTAAACCATTAATTTTCCTTTCGAAAAATTTTCACACACATTGGGTAGGAAATAATTAACCTTCTTTCTTCTTTTATACTGTACTTTTGTTTAAGATAGCTTCCTAAGTCACAGAAAGTTGCAATTTGTCCTTAGGGCTTTGCAGCAGAGCTTCGGTGGATCTGCTTGTTTTGATTGATTGGAAACAAAGAATGGTCGTTTGTCTCCTGGACAGTATCTGTGCAGCTTTGCTGCTCAGTTTACTGAATAATGTACAGTAAAAAATAATTTGTTTTAGTGGAACTAAACTACATCTTTACCGTCCTCCTATTTACACACATATCTACTCTCATCTTACTCCTAGGCCCTAATTCTGCCTATCTGAAACAATATAGTAGCACTGTTTGATATATTAGACACACTGAGTTCCATCATTTTACTTACATTCTAAGTCTAAAAATTGTATGAGGCCTAACCAGGCTTCTTCACAACTTCAAATTATGATTTAAAAAACTTTTTTAAGTTCGAAAATCGCACATCAAATTCAACGTATTAGAAAATCCTACTGTAGAGGTTCCTATCACCAAAAATATGGAATTTTGTATTTTTTGGCAGAAGAAAGATCGCGGATGCGCGTTTGTTTTTTGTTCTTAAATTTTTTTCAGGGGTGATTGTAGCGACCCGTTGGTCCTAGAATATCGCGGGAAGGATCGTTCGAACGGAAATTAAAAGTTCTAGTGCCATTTTTAAGTTACCAAGAAAAATGGAAGGCAAATAGGGCCTCTCCCACGCTCATTTTTTCCCCAAAGTCACCCGATCAAAATTTTGAGATAGCCACTTTGTTTGAAAAATATAATAATTATGTCTTTGAGGATGACTTAATCCCCCACAGTCCCCGAGGGAAGGGCTGCAAGTCATGAACTTTGCCCAATGTTTACATATAGTATTGATTATTGGGAAGTATGCAAACGTTTTTTAAGGGGGATTTTTTCTGGTTGTGGGGTTGGCTGGATTGGGGGCTACAAGGGAGGGTCTTTTCATGGGGGAAGGGACATTGCTATTAAGAGGGTGCCGGATTTCCCAGCATCATTAAAAAAACAAACGATCAGGAATTAAATAAAAAAAACAAGTTTTTTAACTGAAAGTAAGGAGCAACATCAAAACTTAAAACGAATAGAAATTGTTACGTATATAATTGGGTACGCCCCATGTTAATACCTAGCTCTTTACGCTTAAAGTGTTTTTAGTGCTTTCGTAAGAGCTATTTATTCTAATTAACGGCCTTTGTGATTAAGGGTCATTTTTAAAGAATTAGAACAAAATTCGAACTTTAGCGTAAAGAGCGAGGTATTGAGTAGGGGGCGAACCCCCTAATATACATATTAAAAATATATGATTATTCAAGTTCGTTGCGTAAGTTAAATCGTAAGTTACGTATATTTATTACATATAAAAACGTTCGTAAATAAAATTCAACAACTTTCGAAAAAACCATTTAACCAAAAAAAGTAAAATTATTATGTAGATTTTGTTTTTCAATTATTCATGTACGCTGAGCTAAAATCAAATCCTGTATTAATTCAAAAAAGTTCAGAAATCAAATAGAAAACAAGTTGTTTTAACTGAGAGTAAGGACCGACATTAAAACTTAAAACGAACAGAAATTATTCCTTATATGAAAGGGGCTGTCCAAGCCTCAACACCTCACTCTTTACGCTAAAGTTTGACTCTTTCGCACAACTCTATTTTAATACAATAAAAAGCTTAACGTAAAGAGCGAGGTGTTGAGAAAGGGACATCCCCTTTCATATACGGAATAATTTCTGTTCGTTTTAAGTTTAAATGTCACTCCTCACTTTCAGTTTAAAAAAAACTTATTTTTCGTTTTAACAGAACAGAAACCGGTATTTTGAAAACAGAACAGAAACAGTGCCCATGAATTTGACGACAATACCTAGTCAATCAAAGTGAAATTGATCATCATACTATACATTGCACAACCATATATATCTGTAACCATATAATCCAAAAGCCATATGGTTTACATTGTACACAATAAAGTGCCAGGGTAAGTCAAAATGATACCTGATTGGTTGAATTCGTTCAGTGGAAACTTGCACAGTCTTATATATCTGTAACCATATAAACCATAAGCCCTATGGTCCACACCGTACACCATAACGAACCAAGGTCAGTGAAAGGGACCTCTGATTGTTTGAATTGGTTAAGTGTGAACATGCACAACCATATATATCTGTAACCATATAATCCAAAAGCCATATGGTTTACACCGTACACAATAAAGTGCCAGGGTAAGTCAAAATGACACCTGATTGGTTGAATTCGTTCAGTGGAAACTTGTACAGTCTTATATATCTGTAACCATTTAAACCATAAGCCCTATGGTCCACACCTTACACCATAAAGAACCAAGGTCAGTGAAAATGACCTCTGATTGTTTGAATTGGTTAAGTGTGAAAATGCAAAACCATATATATATGTAACCATATAATCCAAAAGCCAAATGGTTTACACCGTACACAATAAAGTGCCGGGGTAAGTCAAAATGACACCTGATTGGTTGAATTCGTTCAGTGGAAACCTGCACAGTCTTAATTATCTGTAACCATATAAACCATAAGCCCTATGGTCCACACCGTACACCATAAAGAACCAAGGTCAGTGAAAATGACCTCTGATTGTTTGAATTGGTTAAGTGTGAAAATGCACAACCATATATATATGTAACCATATAATCCAAAAGCCACATGGTTTA
>NW_028300374.1:0-61179 GCF_049724085.1 Artemia sp. Qi Xiang Cuo
AAAAAGAAGTCTATAAACTCATTTTGAACTCAGCTTTTGGTAAAATACGCGAGAGCGTACGACACAGAAGTTGATGTGACATTGTAACCAACCCCAAAGATTGTGCTCGAATCATTACGGATCCAAACTTCACATCGTTCACAATCATAGACTCTAATATGGTGCTCCTACATGGCAAGAAAACAAACATTGTATTAAATAAAAATATTACAGGCGGAAGTGCGATAACTGAAACATCCAAGAAACTCCTATTGTCATTTTATTATAATGTATGCAAGGTACAGTGGCCGATTGAGGGACAAGTTCAAGTGTATTACGGGGACACTGATTCACTCCTGTTAAAAGTCAAAACTGAAAATATATTGAATGCTTTTGAAAATGGCGAGTACATTAGCTCACGAATGGACTACACTAATTGGGACGAATCCCTCTACCCAGAGCTAGTGAAACGCCAGGCCCCAAATCAATTGTTAATGCTAAAATCTGAAACGGGTAACGATCTGATATGAAGTGGTGTGTTTTTTGGTTTGAAGGTGTACTGTTTGACTATGCAGGTCTAAGTTATCAAAAAAGTTGGGGAGAGGGTGTCTAAAAACTGTTTAAGAAATAATTTTGACCTTTATTTTTACAAAAACTGTATGGAGTACCTTCTAGCGCTAATGATGAAAGTAATGGCGAGTTTATCCTTACGATTGCAAAAATACACAGTTAAAGTTGAGAAAAATGCAATGTCGGCCATATCAGACAAAATCTATGTACTTGAGGATGGTGTGAAGGTACTACCACGCGGTCATTATTTAATTTCAGACCGAGTTGAATGTATAGAGTACAGAAAACAACTCGGTCTAGAAAAATTAACTTAAATTCATTAAAAAAAAGTATAAATTGGGTGGGAGGGTTTCTTGGGTAATTAGGTGTTTTTTAAATTCTTTTTAATTCTATATCATTAACAATTTACAATGTGTGTGTGTGTGTGTATGTGCAAGGCAGATTAGTTTCCACTATTTAATGCCAGCCCCAGCCCGGGCCCCACTCAGGGGCACCCACTTCCCGGTGCTTCCCGCCCCGGACCACCACCGCGGCTGCCCCCGGGGGGAGGGGGGACCCCAAAATTTAAAATGTTGTAAATAAAAGTGATATTATTTCAAGTGCATTATTCCAATATATGTTGTATTTTTTTATAAATAAACAAAAAAAAGTGTATTTATTCAAGTGTTTTTTTCTAGTGGTTATGTAAATGTTGTATTTTTTATTATAAATAAATTAAAAAAGTGTATTTTTTTCATGTTTAATGTGCTTTTTTCAATGTAGTATTTTTAAAAGTATTGTTACTTTTTTATGTTTAATAAAAGAAAATATTATTCTTTATTCGTCTTCTTCTTATTATTATTATTATTCTTGAACGGAGTAGTAATAGGGAAATTATTTAGTCAGTAGACAGCCATAGTCTACAGTTAGTTGTCTAGGTGACCTGGTGAAGGGAACATGTATCAATTTAAAACACCATTCAGATCGTTTCTTTGTGGACCGTCAATGTCGGGCAAAACAACACTCTTAACTAAAATAATTAAAAATTGCGATAAAGTGTTTGTGGTAAAGCCGAAAAAAATCTACTATTGTTACAGTATTTGGCAGGAGTCATATGATAAAATAAAAGCAATTGCCACGACGGGATTGGTGCAGATACAATTCATACAGGGACTTGATGTTTTCAGCATTATTGAACCAAACTCTTGGTTGATCATTGACGGTATGGCTGAATCCGTTGAACAAAGGTCCCAGGAAATACTAAAACTGTTCACTGTTCGCTCTCATCATGAACAGATTACCGTTCCTCTGGTTCTACGCAACCTCTTTTATCAGAGCAAGTGAATGTAAACAGTTGTTTTGAAATGTAACTATTCCTTCATGTACAGAGCTGTTTGTGCTTCTCGCTCGCTAATAATGCTCAATAAACAAATCTATCCAGGTTCCCCCAAATTTCTGCTCTCAACATACAATCAGGCAACTAATAAACCCTACGGCTACATCCTATTGGATCTTGATCAAAATAAACCCGAGGATCTGCGTGTAGTCACAGATATTTTTGACAATGAAATTACAGTATATCTCCCCGTGAATACCAAAAAGACCTATTAGTTGCTATCATGACACTGAAGAAACTACATAGACATTTGTTTTCAGTTCTAAGCACTTCAAAACCTCCTCTTAGGAAAGCAATGCTCAAACACGGTATTTACAATGATTTCATTAATCTAATATCCGAACTTTGTTTAAATTTGACCGAGGGTAATGTTCAAGTGCCAGAAGTAGTTAAGCAACAGGCAAAGCAACATCGTTCCATTGTACGTACATTGGCCTCTAAAAGAAAGGAAAGAATTTTAAAAGGAAACGACTTCTTCAGGCGGGTGGTAGCTTTTTCACACTTTTACTACCAATAATTGCAGGACTTGTATACAGTTTTCTCTAGTGAGAATGGCAAAACCCTATAAATTGACTCCAATAGAACTCGCTCTCTCACCCGTGGAACACTTTGAGAACAATCTGAGTAAATTCCTTGACAATGAGAATATTGAGGATGATAAAAAACTGCTTTTACTTCAAGATGCACTTCGCCGAGTGGACAAACATAAGTCCTATCGATCGAAGCCCACTGCTGCTGCTGCTGCTGCTGCTGGTATTGATACAAAAAAAAGAATCCTCTCCTCAAGAGTCTGCTGGAACACAATTAAAGAAGGAGGACTTGGATTCAATTGTATTGAAAATTGGAAATCTAATGCCCCACTCATATCATGAACAAAGTAAACGACAGTAGTAAGCTATCTAGTACCACGAGTAGTGATTGCGTAATTTTTCTTACCTCTCGCCTGAGGCATGAATATACAGTGTAGTCTCACCGGTACATTGGCTTACCTCGGGTCAGTCACCTATTACTATGCACGGTACTTGCCTTAGCAGACGGGTTTTCTAAGGTAACAGCCATTTTTTTGGGGTCAAACAGAGAGAGAGCGGCGGTTACTTCATATACAGTAACTTGATTAGTAGGTTTTTTTTTTAAAACTTGGCAACGTATAATGTACTCAAGCAAAAACCCTATAAAATGTTCATACACTACATTTCAATTTTCATTATGTTTTAACACATTGTTTATAGTACACCACATATTATTAACTTTGAAAACAATGGATTCGTCAATTTTCAATGTGAGTACACTTTCATTTTGTATTTCAAAAAAAAAAAAAATAAAAAAAAACGTTTACACTTAGCTACTATTCATATTCCTTAGAAATTTAACAAGGTTAATATACAAAGGCCGAAGGATTTCTAATTTCCAATACTATAGTAATAAAGCAGTCAGATTTTTATTACCAAAAAGATGACGGGAAAACAGCTACACAGACTTTCTGTAAAAATTTATAAAATATTAGACAGCCTACTCTAAATATATGACAAAAATTTATTCAAGTCGTTATCACATCAAAAACTAATGGTAAATTAATTCAAATTATTTGCGTGATTTTCCCTCAAAATCAGAATGCTTTTATCCTTTTAATTGACAATATTAGCAGTGCAGATTTGCCAGCTGCGATTATTAATAATTTTACACACCATTAAGCCAAGTACAGCGCTTGATTTGGCCAAAGCAAGGGGGACTTAGCCCCCCCCCCCGTGGTTAATTTAGGTTAAATATGTTAATGACTAAATATTCAAATTTTCAACGTTTAGTATTAGGGGGGTGGGGGTGGTAATTTTCCTTCTGTAAAAGGGGGATTGTTTTTTTTTTTCATGCTAAATTTTGACTTCTTTTATTTACAAGTTACCCTTGGGTTCTCTCATAATGGTTGCAACGGGCTATATATATATATAAAACGGCTATAGCTATAATAGGCCAATTATCTCTTTTACACTTAGCTAGTATTCATATTCCTTAGAAATTTAACATGGTTAATTTACAAAGGCCGAAGGATTTCTAATTTCCAATACTATAGTAAAAATATTAGACAGCCTACTCTAAATATATGAAAAAAATTTATTCAAGTCGTTATCACATCAATTACAGCTAATTTATTTGGCTCAGAAAACATCTTTGGAAACTAAACGCTGTTACTAAAGTAATAGTTGAGCGTGTATACACGAAATATTAATTTTAACATATCTCTCTCAATCTGAAAACTATATTAATTCAAAATCACATTAGTTTTTTTAGTTCAAAAAAAATATTTTTATTCGGTGACTTCAATATGCATTACAAAAGCTCACAAAAACTAATGGTAAATTAATTCAAATTATTTGCGGGATTTTCCCTCAAAATCAGAATGCTTTCTCCTTTTAATTGACAATATTAGCAGTGCAGATTTGCCAGCTGCGATTATTAATAATTTTACACACCATTAAGCCAAGTACAGCGCTTGATTTGGTCAAAGCAAGGGGGACTTAGCCTCCCTTGGTTAATTTCGGTTAAATATGTTAATGACTAAATATTCACATTTTCAACGTTTAGTATTAGGGGGGTGGGGTGCTAATTTTCCTTCTGTAAAAGAGGATTGTTTTTTTTCATGCTAAATTTTGTCTTCTTTTATTTACAAGTTATCCTTGGCTTCTCTCATAATGGCTGCAACGGGCTATATATATATAAAACGGCTATAATAGACAGATTATATCTTTACATTAAAAATTTGTGAATATTATCGGGTTTTTAATATAATTTTAGTAAAAAAGAAATAACAAGAAAAAAAACAACTCACGTATAGTAAAGAGCTTTATAACAAACCTGTTGAAAAATAAGCCGAACAAGAAAATCAAATTTTAAGCAATATTTGGCAGTAAGAAGAAGGACGGTATAGAAATAGATAATAGGAGCACCTTTAAGCCATTATGCACATCACACCTTAATGAGCAGTAAACTTTTTGCCTTTAAACAAGAGGAGGGCAAAATTTGACCTCTTAAGTATTTATCCAACAAAGTGTAAAAGGTGGGTTGTTTTTTTTAGGCTAGATTTTGCCTTCTTTTTAAGTAAGAGGAATCTTCCAATTACCCCCCTCCGAAAAAGGAACTGAGATTGAATGAATCCACGATAATGCAATCCGTAAGACACTCCATCTCAAAATATACTAATTCAATTATACATGCTCTGGACCAGCCAATGACCACGTAACTTTTAATGCCAGGAACCTCTGCGCAAACCTCTACGCAAGCTGGGAGGAAATTGAAAAGAGAGTGGGCTGCTTCTCATAATGCCTAAGCCCAGACTACTCAAGATCGTGAGATTGACCCCCTTCATGCTATGCCAGGGACCTCAGGTGTAGAAGCCCAGTCAGAATTTGTAAGTATATATATAATTTTTTTTCTTTCCGTATTTTCAAAAATAAGATAAATTTTCTCAAGCGCATAATTTTGATGAGTAAAACTTAAATTTTTTTCTAAACTATTCTATAACAATCCTATTTCATTTTCTTTCCTTAACCAAATTAGCAGTATATAAAAGAAAGATTATAACACTGAAGTAGCATATAGCTTATCATACATTTCTATAGAACCTCACCTGTAACTTCTCTTTTAGGCAAGATGTTTTCTAATGCAATAATCCATTATTTCTTTAAACAAACTAACTATATAAAAAAAACAATTCACTATTTCACAGTTGGCATTTGAATAACCATTCTTAAACTGGTATATGTTTTTGCACTAAGCTTTCGCACGTATCCGGCTCTTATCAAAATGTCCCAATAGTACACCTGAATTTTTAATCCGCCGACAGGTATAATACTAATTTTATGTGCTCCTTGCAAAGTGGGCTTTAAATAACAGGATGTCTATTTTTGATAAGCTATTAATACAGAAGAAAAGGTTTTTTTAATAATTTCCAAATATCTTATCACAGTGATGTGAAAAAGCAGTATGTGAGCGAACCCGTTTTTGGTCATTTCAAGCAATTATTTCGACGAAACAGTTAGGGACATTTTAAAAGATGTTTTCTAGTAAGCTATCTAGTACCACGAGTAGTGATTGCGTAATTTGTCTTACCTCTCGCCTGAGCCATGAATATACAGTGTAGTCTAACCGGTACATTGGCTTACCACGGGTCAGTCACCTATTACTACGAACGGTACTTGCCTTAGCAGACGGGTTTTCTGAGGTAACAGCCATTTTTTGGGGTCAAACAGAGAGAGAGCGGCGGTTACTTCATATACGGTAACATGATTAGCAGGTTTTTTTAAAAACTTTAACTTTGAAAACAATGGATTCGTCAATTTTCAATGTGAGTACACTTTCATTTTGTATTTCCAAAAAAAAATAAAATAAAATAAAAACGTTTACACTTAGCTACTATTCATATTCCTTAGAAATTTAACAAGGTTAATTTACAAAGGCCGAAGGATTTCTAATTTCCAATACTATAGTAATAAAGCAGTCAGATTTTTATTACAAAAAAGATGACGGGAAAACAGCTACACAGACTTTCTGTAAAAATTTATAAAATATTAGACAGACTACTCTAAATATATGACAAAAATGTATTCAAGTCGTTATCACATCAATTACAGCTAAGTTGTTTTTGGCTCAGAAAACATCTTTGGAAACTAAAAGCTGGCACTAACGTAATAATTGAGCGTGTATATACGAAATATTAATTTTAACATATCTCTGTCGCTCCGAATACTATATTAGTTCAAAATTATATTAGTTTTTTAGTTCAAAAAAATATTTTTCTTCGGTGACTTCAATATGCATTCCAAAAGCTCACAAAAACTAATGGTAAATTAATTCAAATTATTTGCGGGATTTTCCCTCAAAATCAGAATGCTTTCTCCTTTTAATTGACAATATTAGCAGTGCAGATTTGCCAGCTGCGATTATTAATAATTTTACACACCATTAAGCCACGTACAGCGCTTGATTTGGCCAAAGCAAGGGGGACTTATCCCCCCCCCCCTTGGTTAATTTCGGTTAAGTATGTTAATGACTAAATATTCACATTTTCAACGTTTAGTATTAGGGGGTTGGGGGTGCTAATTTTCCTTCTGTAAAAGGGGGTTGTTTTTTTCATGCTAAATTTTGTCTTCTTTTATTTACAAGTTACCCTTGGCTTCTCTCATAATGGTTGCAACGGGCTATATATATAAAACGACTATAGCTATAATAGGCCAATTATCTCTTTTACACTTAGCTAGTATTCATATTCCTTAGAAATTTAACAAGGTTAATTTACAAAGGCCGAAGGATTTCTAATTTCCAATACTATAGTAAAAATATTAGACAGCCTACTCTAAATATATGACAAAAATTTATTCAAGTCGTTATCACATCAATTACAGCTAAGTTTTTTTGGCTCAGAAAACATCTTTGGAAACTAAAAGCTGGCACTAACGTAATAATTGAGTGTGTATATAGGAAATATTAATTTTGACATATCTCTGTCGCTCCGAATACTATATTAGTTCAAAGTTATATTAGTTTTTTTAGTTCAAAAAAAAAAATTTTCTTCGGTGACTTCAATATGCATTCCAAAAGCTCACAAAAACTAATGGTAAATTAATTCAAATTATTTGCGGGATTTTCCCTCAAAATTAGAATGCTTTCTCATTTTAATTGACAATATTAGCAGTGCAGATTTGCCAGCTGCGATTATTAATAATTTTACACACCATTAAGCCAAGTACAGCGCTTGATTTGGCCAAAGCAAGGGGGACTTAGCCCCCCATTGGTTAATTTCGGTTAAATATGTTAATGACTAAATATTCACATTTTCAACGTTTAGTATTAGGGGGGTGGGGGTGCTAATTTTCCTTCTGTAAAGGGGGATTGTTTTTTTTGTCATGCTAAATTTTGTCTTCTTTTATTTACAAGTTACCCTTGGCTTCTCTCATAATGGTTGCAATGGGCTATATACATATAACGGCTATAGCTATAATAGGCCGATCATCTCTTGACCTCAACAGTATGGAAATAATATCTAAAAACAACTCAAGTATAATAAAGAGTTTTAAAACAAGCCTCTACAAAAATAAACCGATGAAGAAAATAAAATTTTCAGTAATATTTTGCAGTAAGAAGAAAGAAGGTAAAGAAATTAATAATAGGAGCACCTTTAAGCCATTATGCACATCACACCTTAATGAGCAATAAACTTTTTGCCTTTAAGCAAGAGGAGGGCAAAATTTGACCTCTTAAGCATTTATCTAGAAAAATGTAAAAAGGGGATTGTTTTTTTTTTCATGCTAGATTATGAAATCTTTTTAAGTAAGAGAAAGCTTGCATTTACCCCCCTCCGGAAAGGAAAGTGAGGTGGACTAAATCCACGTCAATGCAAGTTCCAAGACCTTCTATCATCAAATATGCTAGTTTAATTTTGCATGGTCTGGACCAGCCAATGACTACGCAACTTTTAATGCCAGGAACCTCTGCGCGAACCTCTACATACGCTGGGAGGAAATTGGAAAGAGAGTGGGGTGCTTCTTATAATGCATAATCCCAGACTACTCAATATCATGAGGTTGACCCCGTTCGTTCTTTTACAGGGACTTCAGGTGTCGAAGCCTAGTCAGAATTTGTTAGTATATATATAATTTTTTTCTTTCTGTATTTTCAAAAATAATGCACATTTTCTCAAGTGCACAATTTTGATTAATAAAACTTAAATTTGTTTCTAAGCTATTCTATAATAATATTAATTCATTTTCTTTCATTAACCAAATTAGCAGTATATAAAAGAATGATTATAACACTGAAGTAGCATATAGCTTATACATTTCTATAGAACCTCACCTGTAACTTCTCTTTTAGGCAAGATGTTTTCTAATGCAATAATCCATTATTTCCTTAAAAAAACTAACTATAAAAAAAAATTCACTATTTCACAGTTGGCATTTGAACAACCATTCTTAAACTTGTATATGTTTTTGCACTAAGCTTTCGCACGTATCCGTGATGTCAAAAAGCATTATTTGGGCGAACCCGTTTTTGGTCATTTCAAGAAGTTATTTCGACGAAACAGTTAGGGACATTTTAAAAGATGTTTTCGAGAAAGAATTTGAGGCTGTTCTATTTGAACAGTGTTGTGAAGTCCGATATCCCAACTCGAAAGGGCTTCAATCCTCCTATCCCCGAAGGAAGCTCCCGGTTCCCAAAGGTCCTTCCCGGGGGCTCTAAAAAGGACCATCCGGCATTTTAATTGTACTTTAATTGTTGATATGGAAGGGGAAAAAAGTTCTTCTCTCTTACAATGATTTATTTAGTCCAGATCAATAACGTCTACCACTTCAAGCAAGTCTGTTGCCAAAGAACATAGAAAAATTTGGATTGCTGAGAGAATTACATCAGCAATTGATGCATGGGATTCGTGTCCATTAACCGAAGCTGAAGAGCAAGTATTCGTACAACATACTGCATCGATTGAACGATTGTCGAATTTTATTGAAAGTTATATTCAAGAGGGCCAAGCACTAGAATTGGACCCCTATTTTGCGTTTTTATTTTGAAAAATTTTGGAATAGAACCATTAGTTTTATATATCATTATCTTGTTCTAACTTATCCTGTAAGAATAAGACTATATTTTCCTGACTAAAGCAATATATATTTTTAACATGTTCACTATCAATTGACTTAAAGATTTGGGGAAGAAGCTGAAAGAGTCTAAAAAACGGATTTTATTCAGGCACGTGTTACCCTTGTCAACTGTTTTCCACATGAATTCTAGCAGCAGTAGCTTCTCCGATGATTTGGGTATGATATTATTTGAAAAAGTACCATCTATTCATGCGTCATGTACAACTCCAACCTTGGAAATGTAGGCCAACGCCCGTAGAACAATCATTAAGTCGTAATTGGAATTGTATATAAAAAAAGGTACGAAATATTGCTGTCTAACATTTAAATTGCATGACTGGGGTGCTACCCCTCTAAAGTTACTTCCTCCCGATGTAATTTCCTGCCACAAATGATCATGGTCGATCACCTTCCTCCTCCCACCATTCCCAACACCATCATCAAATTTTCCCTTGCAAACCCAACACATTTTACGATTTTTAATGGCCACTATGTCATCTGGTGATAGGAACATAGGATAGTTTGTATAACGAAGGTGCAGAATTGCCTCGTTCGCTGTTTTGATTAGACTGACCAATTCCGAGCGCATGCACTCTTCACCGTCATTCAATATCTCAGCTACATCCAGCACTTGCATGGTATTATTATAATCTCGTTGCGCATGAGCGTAAGAGACCCCTATGGTCTCAGTTATTTTAACATGATTTGAATTTGACGGATCGCAAACGTCTGCCAGTTTAGCTTCGCAGTCTAAAGCGATCTCATGGCTCTGCAGGAGTGTGTTTTGGAAATTTTTAAAACGTAAGATCGCTCTATCCCCGCTTACCGTCTCCACAGCCTGGTATCCATGACGTTTACAGTGTTTCATGTGATGCTTTAACTTTAAGTCAGTCAATAATCCGGAGAGACATGTTGGACAGTAATAACACACACCACCTCGCTTTCTACTTGCCCATAAAACCCAACTAATATCCGTAATCGGATCAAAACGTCCTATCGAATCGGATTCTATGTTTGGGGTGTATAGAAGCCACATACAATGTTCTACTGATTCAATTGAAGGAGCTCGCACTGGAAATAATACACCCTTTTTATCGGAACGCTGACCCTCTTCAAATTCTGTTTCATACTGTAACACCGTGACACCAATCTTTAAATGTGCATTAGCCCGCTCAAAAATATCTATTTCTTTTAGTGTCCCGGGAAATTGACCATTTAATAATTAAAATTTACTTTGGTGAACTTTGAACCCTCCCTACCATTAACTGCCATTTTATCCAACTTTTTCTTAGAAGTATCTTTTTTAAGTGGTCTGTATGCTGCAATTAAAAATGCATACTTGAAACACTGCAGCCTCGTATCGAAATAGATTCGTTGCATCCCTTGATCCCCCTCTAAATCTAGATGATATTTTAATTCAATATACCCCACTCGCCCTTTTACAATAAAATCCTTTTTAAACCTACATATATTAAGATTTAAACTTTCAATAAATAAAACCACAGATACACTACCCCCTCGTTATAATTTTCCCACTTACTTTGAATACTATTAGCCCAATTTAGAAAAACCTACCCATAATTTGATAAATGCGGGTGAATTACCAACATCTCTGTGTGCAAGTATTTCGAATACATGTCACCCGGATTTTCATTAAAAAAAAATATTTTTAGTGCTATTGATGCTTTTAAACTAACCCCCACTCCCCACAACCCCATTTGTTGTTCAAGCATGGTTCGAATCTTATCAGTATATGAATGTGTAATGGCCGAGGGATTTTATATTGTATCCTCCGAGACTAGAGAGTTGAAGGGGCCACCGAATTTGGCACTGTAGACCAATGTTTGGTGCAAGGAAGAGTTGGAGAGAAAAAAATCTGGAAGAAGGGATACTGGTGTTGTTGATGTTGTTGTTGTTGTATTACTACTAGTACTAGCTATATCATTAAGTGGAATGGTGGAGGGTGACAGGGAATTGTCAATAAAACCACCACCACTCCCAGTCTGTTCAATAACATTGGTTGGACATGGCGTGAGACAGTCCCCTAGTACATATTCCAAGGTGTTTGAGAACAGTTGGCTCAACCAGTCTGTATACCCTTGTGATGCAATTTTAGTATGAGGACTCAGTTCAGATGCACCAGTAACATCCCCCAAGTATTTACAAATAATAATATATGCCCAGACCAGATCGTCAAGCATGTCAATATCACAAGTTAAGTCATATAGGCTAGCTATTTCCCCAAAAACATCACTAATGAAACCCCTATGACACTCCATATTCTCTAGAACTAATGTAGGTTCATCACTGAACTCCGTTGGTGGTGAAAGAATTGGTCGTGTAAATTCAGTTGTTTCATCACTCAATGGTGGCGGTGGTGCTATATCATTAATCTGTAGAAAAAAGGTTTTATTTTCTATGTAAAATAACCATTATTTTTATAAAGTTAATAAACTATGTCAGTTTTTCATAGTCATTGTTCCACCACCTGAACAATTAAAAGAAGAAGAAAAAAAAGTTACATTGGTATATGTCTTTCATAATGACAACTGAACATTCTAAAAATATATATTGTTTTAGACCAGAAAATGAAGTCTTATTCTTAGAGGATAAGTTAGAACAAGAGAATGATATATAAAACTAATGGTTCTATTCCAAAAATTTTCAAAACAAAAACGCAAAATAGGGGTCCAATTCTAGTCTTTGGCCCTCTTGAATATAACTTTCAATAAAATTCGAGCATCGCTCAGCCGATGCAGTATGCTGTATAAACACTTGCTTTTCAGCTTCGATTAATGGACACGAAGCCTATACATCGGTTGGTGGCGTTTGTGTGACTTTCTCAATCTTTCAAATTTTCCTATGTCTCTTGGCAACGGATTTGTTTGAAGCGGCAGATGTTGTTACCCTGGACTAAATAAATCTCTGTAAGAGAGAAGAACTTTTTTTTTCTCCTTTCATGTAAACAAATAAAGTAATTGAAACACTGAATGCTACTTTTTAGAGCCCCCGGGAAGGAACTTTGAGAACCGGGAGCTTCCTTCGAGGTCGAAGGATTGAAGCCCTTTCAATTTGGGATATCAGACTTCACAAGACCGTTAAATTAGAAAACCCTCAAATTCTGTCTTGAAAACATCTTTTAAAATGCCCCTAACTGTTTCGTCGAAATACTTGCTTGAAATGACCAAAAACGCGTTCGCCCAAATAATGCTTTTTGACATCACTGTGATGATATATTTGGAAATTATTAAAAAAACCTTTTTTTCTGTGTTAATAGCTTATCAAAAATAGACGAACTGTTAGTTAAAGCCCACTTTGCAAGGACCACTTAATATTGGTATGATATATGTCGGCGGATTAAAAATTCAGGTGTACTGATGGGACATTTTGATAAGAGCCGGATACGTTCGAAAGCTTAGTGCAAAAACATATACCAGTTTAAGAATGGTTGTTCAAATGCCAACTGTGAAATAGTGAATTGTTTTTTTTATATACTTAGTTTGTTTAAAGAAATAATGGATTATTGCATTAGAAAACATCTTGCCTAAAAGAGAAGTTACAGGTGAGGTTCTATAGAAGTGTATGATAAGCAATATGCTACTTCAGTGTTATACTCATTCTTTTATATACTGCTAATTTGGTTAATGAAAGAAAATGACATAGGATTATTATAGAATAGTTTAGAAACAAATATAAGTTTTACTCATCAAAATTATGCGCTTGAGAAAATTTACCTTATTTTTGAAAATACGGAAAGAAAAAAATTATATATATATATTTACAAATTCTGACTGGGCTTCTTTACCTGAGGCCCCTGGCAAAGCATGAAGGGGTTCAACCTCACGATATTGAGTAGATTGGGCATAGGCATTATAAGAAGTAGCCCACTCTCTTTTCAATGTCCTCCCAGAGTATGTAGTCGTTCGTTCAGAGGTTCCGGGTATTAACGGGTAATAAGCCTTTGATTGTTCCAAAGCATTTATAACTGGACCAGTATATTTGATGATAGAGGGCCTTGCTACTTGCATTATTGTGGATTCGTTCCATCTTGGTTTCTTTTCCGGAGGGGGTTATTGCAAGAATCCTCTTCCTTAAAAAAAAGGCAAAATTTAGCATGAAAAAAAAATAATCTCCTTTTTCCATTTTGTTGGATAAATTCTTAAGAGGTCAAATTTTGCCCTCCTCTTGTTTAAAGACAAAAAGTTTATTTCTCATTAAGGCGTGATGTGCATAATGGATTAAAGGTGCTCCTATTATTAATTTCTTTACCTTCCTTCTTCTTACTGCAAAATATTACCGAAAATTTTATTTTCTTCATCGGTTTATTTTTGTAGAGGCTTGTTTTAAAACCCTTTATTATACTTGAGTTGTTTTTTCTTGTGAGGTCCTTTTAACCCAATGTATATTCAAACCAGGATATTATTTCCATATTTTCAAGGTCAAGAGATAATTAGCCTATTATAGCTATATCCGTTTTATATATATATATATATAGCCCGTTGCAGCCATTATGAGAGAAGCCAAGGGTAACTTGTAAATAAAAGAAGACAAAATTTAGCATGAAAAAAAAACAATCCCCTTTTACAGAAGGAAACTTAGCACCCCCCCCCCCTAATGCTAAACGTTGAAAATGTGAATATTTAGTCATTAACATATTTAACCGAAATTAACCAATGGGGGGCTAAGTCCCCCTTGCTTTGGCCAAATCAAGCGCTGTACTTGGCTTAATGGTGTGTAAAATTATTAATAATTGCAGCTGGCAAATCTGCACTGCTAATATTGTCAATTAAAAGGAGAAAGCATTCTGATTTTGAGGGAAAATCCCGCAAATAATTTGAATTAATTTACCATTAGTTTTTGTGAGCTTTAGGAATGCATATTGAAGTCACCGAAGAAAAAATTTTTTTTTGAACTAAAAAAACTAATATAATTTTGAACTAATATAGTATTCGGAGCGACAGAGATATGTTAAAATTAATATTTCGTATATACACGCTCAATTATTACTTTAGTGCCAGCTTTTAGTTTCCAAAGATGTTTTCTGAGCCAAAAAACTTAGCTAAAATTGATGTGATAACGACTTGAATAAATTTTTGTCATATATTTAGAGTAGGCTGTCTAACATTTTATAAATTTTTACAGAAAGTCTGTGTAGCTGTTTTCCCATCATCTTTTTGGTAATAAAAATCTGACTGCTTTATTACTATAGTATTGGAAATTAGAAATCCTTCGGCATTTGTAAATTAATCATGTTAAATTTCTAAGGAATATGAATACTAGCTAAGTGTAAAAGAGATAATTGGCCTATTATAGCTATAGCCGTTTTATATATATATAGCCCATTGCAGCCATTATGAGAGAAGCCAAGGGTAACTTGTAAATAAAAGAAGACAAAATTTAGCATGAAAAACAAACAATCCCCTTTTACAGAAGGAAAATTAGCACCCCCACCCGCCTAATACTAAACGTTGAAAATGTGAATATTTAGTCATTAACATATGTAACCGAAATTAACCCAGGGGGGCTAAGTCCCCCAGGCATTGATCAAATACAGCGCTGTACTTGCCTTAATGGCATGTAAAATTATTAAAAATCACAGCTGGCAAATATGCACTGATAATATTGCCAATTAAAACTAGAAAGCAGTTTAATCTTGAGGGAAAATCCCGCAAATAATTTGAATTAATTTACCATTAGTTTTTGTGAGCTTTAGAAATGAATATTGAAGTCACCGAAGAAAAATATTTTTTTGAACTAAAAAAACTAATATAACTTCGAACTAATATAGAATTCGGAGCTACAGAGATATGTTAAAATTAATATTTCATATATACACTCTCAATTATTACTTTACTACCTGATTTTAGTTTCCAAAGATGTTTTCTGAGCCAAAAAAAACTTAGCTGTATTTGATGTGACAACGACTTGAATGAATTTTTGTCATATATTTAGAGTAGGCTGTCTAATATTTTATAAATTTTTAAAGAAAGGTGTAGCTGTTTTCCCGTCATCTTTTTGGTAATAAAAATCTGACTGCTTTATTACTATAGTATTGGAAATTAGAAATCCTTCGGCCTTTGTAAATTAACCTTGTTAAATTTCTAAGGAATATGAATAGTAGCTAAGTGTAAACGTTTTTTTTTATTTTATTTTTTTTTGAAATAAAGAATGAAAGTATACTCACATTGAAAATTGACGAATCCATTGTTTCCAAAGTTAATAATATGTAGTGTACTACAAACAATGTGTTAAAACATAATGAAAATTGAAATGTAGTGTACGAACATTTTGTAGGGGTTTTGCTTGAGTACATTATACGTTGACAAGTCTTTAAAAAAAACCCTGATAATCATGTTACCGTATATGCAGTAACCACCGCTCTCTCTCTCTGTTTGACCCCCAAAAATGGCTGTTACCTCAGAAAACCCGTCTGCTAAGGCAAGTACCGTTTATTGTAATAGGTGTCCGACTCATGGTAAGTCAGTGTACCGGTGACACTGCACTGTATATTCATGCCTCGGACAAGTGGTAAGACAACTTACGTAAGCACTGCACGAGGAACTAGATAGCTCACTACTCTCGTTTACTTTGTTCACGATATGAGTGGGGCATTAGATTTCCAATTTTCAATACAATTGAATACAAATCCTCCTTATTTAATTGTGTTCCAGCAGACTCTTGAGGAGATGATTCTTTTTTGTGATCAATACCAGCAGCAGCAGTGCCTCTCAATTACTTGGACTATCTGTCTTGAATTTTCTCTGTCTACAATTACCCAGCCCAGTCTTGATGCAACCTCTGCTACCTATTGCCCAAAATACTTGATAACTTTAATTCAAGATCCAATAAGAGAGTCATTCATACTCCTGCCATTTACCCGAGCCCCAGCCATTTAAACATTTACCTCTCAATTACCTGGACTATCTGTCTTGGCTTTTCTCTGTCTACAATTACCCAGCCCAGTCTTGATGCAACCTATTGCCCAAAATGCTTGATAACTTCAATTCAGCTGCCTTCTGATCACTTTTGACTCCAGAAAAGGCACTATAACTTCCGATTTCTAAATGAATGAGCCCCTCCAAGGTTTAAACAAACACCCTTTCCATAAAAACCTTATATATTAACAATGGGCGACTAGCATAAATTGCAGGCCTGTACCGTGAGTAAAATTATATATTTCAAATAAAAAGAATAAATTCCCTTCTTCCTAACTATGATTCCGACTTCATCTAATTATGTTTGAATCTAGTTTCAAAAAAAGAAAAGTCCATCATCGGCAAAGATAAAATTTGTAGTTAGCATCAGACAAAGAACAACACTAACCAGCTTTGGGTTTTACTATGATAGTGGCAATAAAAAAGATGCTACACACAATATTTCTAAGGAAGTTTAAATTATAAGAGCCGTGTGAACGTTTGAATCATCAGAAATATTTAAGACAGATTATTGGACGGAGGGTTTGGCCCGCTTTAGGACTTAGGCCAATCGTGGGGTAGCTCCCATGGCATACGATCAGGACTTAGGATATATAGTGAAGAATAGTGTTTTTCGTGATCCCATTATTAATGACAGAATTATATTGGCACCCAGGCATTGCGATTCAAACTATTATAAGGTTATTGTAGAGGCTTGGTTATTATTTGCCGCCAATTGAAGTGAGCCCTGTTGTGCACCTAAAATGTAAGTTACAATAAATATATTGCTCTTCTATTTGTGTTTATTTTGATTTATATGTCTGTATGTAGTCACAAGACAGGTAATTAGTTTGCATGTCTCCAAGGTACGTTTCCAGAGGGATATGATCTCCAGATAGCTCGAGGAAAAGAGGTCACATTTATATGGCTACACATTTTATTTTCTCTCAATAATTGAGGGTGGCGCGGTCATAAATTTACTTCACTCCCCATTGCTGTGGCGCAAGCCTTGATGGCACAATCTTTAGCGCTATAAGCGGTGCTATCTGAGAACTTATAAAGTGTAAGTTCACGGCTTTTAAGCATAATATTACATTTGACGTGGTCAATATATATTACCACATTTGCCTCAGTCATTTCTGTTTATCGCTACAGCCCTTGCCTTGAGGGCTGTAGGGAGGGGGAGGTTGACATCCACAAAGACATATTTATTAGATCTTCCAACTATGCTGAACAAAAAGGCTATCTCAAATTTTGATTGGATGTGTTTGGGGAAATGATAGACATGGAGAGGGTGCTAACTACCCTCTGATCACTCATGACTCTTAAAAAGGGAGCTAGAGCTATCACTTTCCAATCAATTTTAAAAATAAAGAACGTGCGTTAAAAAACTACTAAAATGAGAGAAAAAATATATCATCAATAAGTTCTAGAAGTGCAACTTTCTCGATTGATGTACCAGAGGGAAAAAACAACCATTAATTAGCAGTAACTGGGTAAAAATTCAGTGACTGGATAGCAAATATAGGCTAAACCTAACCTAATCTTGTTAACAAATAGGAATTGGAAGGAATTATAAGCATCATGGAAAAGCTAAAACTCTGAGTTAGGCGTTGATTCATTTGTAATTTAAATTATTTAACCCTCCAAATTGTTAGTTGTTGACTTACCTAGCGGAGAATCTTTTTGAAAGATCAATTATCCTATTTTGCAATATTTGTTCTTTCCAAATACTTATTCCAAAGTTTCGCATGCGTATATATGAAATACTACGTAATAGAAAACCCAAGACATTTCTTAAAATAATTGATTTGCAAATTTCTGCTATATCTTTAAACTTTCGAGTGCAAAAAGCACTATCGAATTTCCCAAATTACTTTCGGCATATTGTTTTCACGTTTCAGTTTGGAAACACTGAAGAAAGTTTTTCCACAGGAAAACTGACCTTTAATGACCTTTAACAACCAAAAGAAAAAAATTGGTGGTTTTCAGGTACGGATAAACCTAAGATGGATCCAAGGGCAAAAAATTGTTTTCATTTTAATGTCCTAGGTACTTTAAAGAAACAATTGCTGAAAAGGTAGTGTTTGTACATAAGATTCAAACTAAAAAAAATATCTTATTAATAGAAATAGGCTTGCCTGTAATACTTAACAAATCTGTATCCTTTACTTATTTTATCCTTATCTTTAACTACAGAAGAGTAGTGCAGTTCACCAAACTTCGAAAAATGGCTTTTCAATTGATCATCTGAGATGAATACCGGAAACCTCACAAACAATCTAAGATTGTTAGATTCCCTTTAAAAAACCTAAGGGTTTGCTTTACCTCAGGATTTCCATTTAAAAACCTACGAGGAAAACTTAAACAGCCTCCAGAATGATTATAAGCAGCTCGGATTAGAATTTAACGCAGAAAAGTTGGAAACCCTGCTTTTTAATTGGAAATCAGTCCCCGATGGTTTTACGATTGCTCTTGGAAATACAAATGTTAAGCCAGTCCAGTTCATTACTTACCGTGGCCTTCCTATTGGTTCAACTCTAAAAACAACCCGTCGGATATCGACCATCTACAGAAGCGAATTGGTTTTCCATATAGTAAAACTGTTTCAAATAAGTTGAGGTTCAACAGAAAAGTTCTAGCTCGCCTTTATAATGCAATTGCACTCCCCCATTTTTTGTTTTTGAGTCCTTTACGAGAATATTTCCCGAGTGCGATAAACGTAAGCTTCGCTATGTTTTCTTTAAGTATGCTAAGTTTCTACTTCGTCTCCCGCTTTGGTCCCGAAGTTCTTTTCTTATTAGGAATTATAATATAGCAGACCCAACATCAGCCATCTATAATCAGATCTCAAAGCTCAATAATAATGTTAAAAGCCATGCGGGGTTTGAAATCCTCCGCCAGGAGAACTCAGTGTTTTTGTTTTCTCTATGGTTTAACCACTCTTTTCTTGCTAGTGAGTATTACATGTGTCTAAGACGTGTACTCTTATGTATTTTGTTATTGTCGTGTATATTTGTCTTGTTTATCTTTTTTTGTATTTCTGTGTACTCCGTCTCTTTTGTTTGATTTTGATGGGTTATAAAATATTATTATTATTATCATAGGGAATGTTTACTTTCGGTTGCTACGTAATTGGAGTTGAGGGTGTGGGGAAAAACCTTCAGGGCTTCTTTACTCTAGGATTACCGTGGCTGTTATATATTAGAGTTTGGAGTCTTACTTAATTAGAGTCAACTAGTCAAGCAGGGCAATTTTTTAAAGAATTTTTTTCAAGACGTTTTTAAGACATTTCTTCGATACGTTTTTAAGACGTTTCAATACATTTTAAGACGTTTTTTAAGACATTTTCTTAAAGATGTTTTTCAAGACGTTTCAAGACATTTCAAGGTGTTTTTTACGGCATTTTTTATCAAGAAGGTTTTCTTAATGATTTCTTTAGTTCTTACATAATAGGGAATGTTTACCAATATTAAGGATGACGCACTCACTCATGACTTGTTTCTTCAGGGCTCGTAGGGAATCCGCGCTCTTAACTGTGGAGGGTACATACGCTTGCTGTTATGTAATACTTTTTGAGATTTCATTTTTCTTCCAATACGTTTTTCACAGAGAACCTTTATATTTTAACGATTTGTGTCCCCATTAGCACCCGAAAGGACCATTTCCATCCAATGGAGCTGTGTCTTAATAATCAGAACTATTTAACCCTTTTCATTATTCTGTTTCGGCAAATACATTCTAAGAAATTACCAATTCCACACACGGAGACTCCCCTGTTCCGTTTACTTGCTCGATTAAATAATTCCCAACCCTTTTACACACGAGAGTGCAAAGCATTCCAATCATATTGATTTTCGGACGATTAGATACACCTGCCTATTACAGGGTTATTTGTGTTCTAATTTGATCTAGAATGGTTAAGTAACATAGCAGGTGTTGTATAACATTGGCGTTAGATTTTTCATTGCATTAGTGAGTTATTTTGAAGTTTTATCCTAGATCAATAAATATAAAAAGACACAGACTTTGGTAAATAAAAATTTTATTAATTAAAACTGAGAAAAAAACAGTTAAAAATACGACAAACGAAATAAAAAACAAAAACGTGAAAAGGCTTATTAAGGATAAAATTTAAGCAAAAACGTGTGAATTAAAGAAAGGTGGGAACCCTAGCAACCAATTCCAGAGGGACAAAGGGTTGTTCTTGGAGCTAATTTAAGCCCTATTCAGGTGTTTCTGAGAGCTATTAATTAAAACGCCGCGTTTCTTTGAGCCAAGACTTTGAATATTCACCCCACCGTTTCAATATGCGGCTGGCCCACCCCCAAGTAAGAAATCCCAAAGGGAAAGGGTGGAGGTTTGTTATTAGAGACAAATTTAAGCCATATGAAGAGGTATTTCTGAAGGTTTTTTAATAAAAATGCCTCGTTCCTTTGACTGGATGTTAGATTTCAGTCTCCCTCTACAGAAAAAATTCTTTTATCACCCCCCACCTTAACTTTAAGCTATAGAACATGTCTGTCTAAGCAGTTCACGCTATCGTCGCAATATTCGCCTGCCCTTTGACAACCCTAAGATCAATATTGTCGTTTCTAAGAAATTTCCAGACATTTCTCGATAAAAATTTGATTTAAATTTATCGATTTATGTTTTCGCAAGCCAGCCACTTCATGATACCCTCCAAAACACCTCACACTATCACGGCATTACGAAACAGCCCACGCCGTCCACGTGGAATCCGTCATCACCCCTAGGACATTTTCAACCTTTTCCCCACAAAAAATAAGCTTATAAGTCTAAAATTGAACACTGTTTTTATTTGAACAGCGGGACTTGGCATTTCATTGTTAGAATGTGAGAGTCCAAGGCAGTTCACGCCACTTAAAATTTAAAAACTTTCTTGAACGTTCCTTCTCCTAATTTCCAATGGTTTTATAAAAATTGGCAGCATGGTGGTACCCTGCAACTCCCGTCATCATTTAAGCGTTTTCTAACGCTTGAATACCCCAATGGATATATTTTAAATTTTTGTTGCTATTATTTTCCACAATTCCAAATCTATGCCAGACTGACTAGTCCCTGGGACCCTCTAACACCACTTCAACATTCCCAAGACATTTTCAGACATTTTTTGAAAAAAATCATGCATTTAATCTTTTGTTTCGTGTTTTCACATCCCTGATACTCCATGATACACCATGTCAATTCACACCACCGCGCCACACTTACTTACCAACTAGCAACTTTCCCCCCTATCAACCCCAAGCTGTTTGATGTTTTCTTGTTAAAAATTATGACTTAAATCCGTTGATTTATTTTTTTCGCAAGCCAACCCTTTCACGATGCCCCCAAAGCACCTCACACCACCACGGAATTACGCAGCTGCCCCCTGCCATCCACGTTGTATCCTTCATCACCTCTAGGACATTTTCAACCCTTTTCCCACAAAAATTAAGCTTTTAAATCTAAAATTGAACACAAAAAAGCTTTGCTCTTAGCTCATTTTTCACTTAAATTCTCTTACTCTGGAAAATTTGAATACGAATATTTTATTACCTGAAATCCACCCTTTTTTTTGCCCTCTAAGCTATTAAAATAAAACATTCTTGTAAATATTTTATTCTATAGTCAAGTCAATGTTTACAATTGATTAATAAAAAATACCATCATCTTTACCCCCTAATCCTCAATAATAAATTTCAATCATCCTCTGAAGCGAGGTGACTATACAAATACTATCATCGCTTTCATCATTATATTCTCCGATCATCCTCGGGCATTTGAGACGACACCAGATATATTTAACACCATGATACATTTCTTTAATATGAATAGTTGAACCATGTTCAGGTGCTTTAACAATTCCTTCATTAGTGTAATAAGCTGTCAAAAAGTTGAGCTTCAAATGTATTAGATTGATCCTGTTTTTGCTTCTATTTTGCTCCCTCTCTTTCTTCATCGCAGACCTAAGCTCACCAAGGTATGCGTAAGATCATCTTTGGTATAATAGAAATTCTGCAATTCTCTTTCCTCGGCTGCATTTATACGCATAAAAAATTTCTGACTCCGTAAGCCCCAGCTCGTCCCAAACGTCCTATCCTCCATGAATGTACTCGGGGGTATCCTATAAAAGAATACCGCTCTCTTATAAAAACTTAACATAAAGGGCCACCTTTAGAGCTGCTAAACTCAAAATGAACAATTGAAATGAGATATAGTGAGAAGAGGAAAACAGTAAAAAAACAGCAACTCATTTTTCAGTTTACCGCTCTCTTATAAAAATTTAACATAAAGTGCCGCCTTTAGAGCTGCTAAACCCGAAATGAATGATTGAAATAAGGTATTGTGAAAACAAAGAAACAGTGAAAAAGAAACTATTTTCTCTAGTTTACGACTCTCTTATCAAACATTTAACATAAAGTGCCGACTTTAGAGTTACAGCGTCTGAAATGGACGATTGAAGTAAGATATTGTGAAAACAGGGAAAAACAGTAAAAAAAACAACTTATTTTTTGGTTTACCGCTCTCTTATAAAAATTTTACATAATATTTCGCCTTTAAAGTTGCTATCGAATGCTAACTTCTGATTTGAGCATCTTATTTCGCAGGATGTTAGCTAATTTTGAAGTGTAGAAAAACACACACAAACAAAAATTCAATTGGAATCAACTTGCATTTCAAATGACCCTGCCTATCAACATATAATCTGTAATACAACCAAATATTAAAGGAATGAAATCATGAAATCTGAGATACAGTCTTAATTGACTGTTTCCTAACACTACTAGATGAAACTCATTTGATGGAGAAACTGCTTATAATAAGTAATTATATGGCTTTTACAAAATAGCCACCAGGCCTCACTCGAAACATGTGTGACTTCCAGACGATAGGTCATATCTGAAAACCACATTTTTATAAGATTTTTTTCTGGATCTTCTCAAACCTATAAATTTTTTTAGGGTAATACCTCACATTCATCAATATTCCCAGATTGCATTTCGTCGTTTCAATGTACCCCCAGCGAAAGGAGCAAGCCCCATACCTGGAAAGACGATTTAGATTTGAACACTGTATTCTCATCGAAAAACCAGTTCGTGCCATTTTCCAAATCATCCAAAATATTATCTGTTTTAACTCATAACAGGAGTGAATCAGTGTCTCCATAATAAACTTGAACTTGCCCCGCCCCCTGGCTGTTGGAGCTTACCAACATTGTAATGAAATTCCAACACGAGTTTCTTTTATATTTATAAATTGGCACTGCCAGCGGCAATGCTTTTATTTAATTTTACGCTTTTTCTTTTCTATGTGATAGGACCATATTGGAGTCTATGATCGTGAACGATGTAAAATATGGATCTGCAATGATTCGGATACACTTTTTTGGGTCGGTCACAACAGCACAAAGACCCCTTTTGCGCACACTCACACATCTTACCGAAGGCTGAATTTGAAATAAGTTTAAATATTACTTTTTTTACCTTTATTTTTTGCTTCAGAACGTTTACTGAAAAAGCTGTCAATAAACGTTTTCATATAAGACTTTTCATCGAATTGGAGGGTTCTATGAATCTTTGTGACATTGAAACCGTTAGCCAGCATCCACTGCTGAAGAATGTATTGTACAACAAAATTCGATTTAACCCCGTTCTGTTGCCAAGAATAAATACCCAGATTGACAATTGCTGTTAGATGTCAGATTGACATTCAAATTTTATCTCCTCTGTTGAGATCGTTTGACAAGAGTTAAGCACTCAGAAGTAATTTCAAACAAGGCTTATATTAACATCATATATTGAACAGTAAACTAGGAACGTTCACGATTTATATGATTTGTGCAATGAACAATTGGATTTTTGAATTTCTTAATTGAAAGATTATTGGTAAGCCTCACAAATCTTTTAGACTGTGACTTCCATTTATTACAGTAACTAAAAAGAGTTTACCAATAAAACTATGATAACCCATTCTCCCCAGTAAACATGAAATTCAAAATCGAAAGCACTTACATTTGAAGCAACAGGCATATGCTGACTTCTATATTCATTATACGAGTAATTCAAGTGCTCGGCGAATACTGTTGATATTCACATGTTCAAATGATATTAACATGAGCTTTTTGTAATTTCCAAGGTGGCATTGCCTGCGGCAATATTTTTATTTAATACGTTTCTTTTTTTCTATCCAATAGTACTATGTCTGGGCCACTGACTGTAAAGAAAGTGTAGTTAGGATCGCAAATAATTTGAGCGAGTTGTTCGATATCGGTTACAACGTCACAACGACTCCTATTGCGATCATTCAACATTTTACCAAAGCCCGAATTAAAATGAGTATCGAATTTTTCGACCCTTGTTTTCCGTTCCGGAAAGTTATTCAACGCCATATTGTTTACAACAATATTTTTTGTCGGTAGAGGTTGGTCATAGGTTTTGTTTTGAAGGTGTCCAATGCATTCCCTCATCCTCCACCAAAGATCTGTTGCAAGGACTCAGTTCCTACACACAGGTATATTAATGCATGGAAAAACAAATTCTTTACTGAGTCATGAAACTCCACTGGTATAGCCCTATCAATTTAAAAAAAAAAACATTAAACTTGTAAATTTTCCTCAATACTGGAAATGCTGGGGAAATTAGGGGTGGAAGGGTCATTGTGCCGTTTATAGTCTCTGCAGGGTAGAACAAAATGGGACATAGCCAAGGGATATAGGGAATTAATATCAAGGAACACTCCATCTGACTTTCCCCGTCTTCTCTACAGTTGCATCAGTTTCCAAGATACAAATACCATGAAAAATATACCTATCCCTCATTGACCTCTTGATAAACAAGCGTTGATCAATGTTGGTAATGAGTCCGATTTTTTTCTGGTTAATTTTTAGAATGAGGTCCATTGCCGGATGAGGACTGGAAAAATAATACCCTTGATCAAGACCAAATTTCACGTAAATTTTGTCCGTTTTTTTATATATCTAATGTCCAACAGACTGAGCAAATCACTTGACAAATACAAAGTGAAATAGTCAAACCCATTTTTACACCCTCCCTCTGCTTACACCTTTTTGGCAAATTTTATTCATCAAGAGTGAACCTATGATTGCGCAGACTGACATAAAGCGATTCGATCAAGGGAATATTCTCCTCGGCAAATCTTGCCATGGAGCTAAAATAATTGTAAGGGTAGATGGTTTTGACCGTTAAAAAATAATATAAATCATTGGAAAGTGTTGCAACCGTCGTCTTTTTTCTGCACTTGAAGCAATTTGCTCAAAGATTTGGGAAAAAGCTAAAGGGATCTAAAATGCGAATTTTATTTTTGTGCTCAACATGTTTCCACATAAATTCCAAAAAAAGCAACTTTAGCGTTGATTTAGGTATGATTTTGTAGGAAACATTGTCTTCCACCCATGCACCATCTATAGCTTCATTTCTTTGAAGTTTTGCCATTCCTGATAATACATACTTCAGATCGTAGTTGGAATTGTGTATACAAACCAGAAGAAAGAGCTGCTTTTGGATATTAAATTGCAAGTATTGTGAGCCCAGCCCTGAAATTTACTTTACCTTGTTGAATTGACGTCAATAAGATGATCATGGTCCTGAGCTCTATTATTTGTTGCAAGAGCACCCCTACAAACACAAAAAATTGATCCTCATTCTAGGCTACATTGTATAAATTTAAATATATTTAAATTCTTTATAAATAAAATCACTACCCTACTCCCTCTCATTATAATTATCTAATTTAGTCTATACTATTTACCCACTCCATAAATACACCCTCAAAATTATCCAAATGTGGACGAATTGGTATCATCTCAGCATGTACATACCTCGAATAAACCTCACCCGCATTTTTATTTAAATAAAACAATTTGAATGCTATTGACACTTTTAAACTGTCTCTGTCACCCCAGTCCCGAATCTGTCGTTCAAGAATGGCCCGAATCTTGTCCAAATAGGAATGTATAATGTCCAAGAGGTCTCTTACAATGTTCCCCACTACAAATGAATTAAATGGATCCCCAAATACGGCTGTATAAACATACATGTTGTGCAAGGTAGAGTCTGATAAATAAAATGCAGGTAATATAATTAGAGTTGGTGAGGCTTCCAAACCTGCACCCCTCTGTCCACCTTCAACCTAAATAAGAGGTATGGCGTGTGGAGTAAAATCACCCAGCTCGCTGAGCATAGCTTCCAGTGTATCAGGTCTGAGCTGTTCAGCTATAGTAAATTTATTTTTGATCTTTAGTTATGCTTGGGTGAGCTGGTGTGATGTCCATTAAAACCTTGGGGGACGGTTTTCAGTTAACTCTGGAAAAATCATCTAAAATTTTATTTTTGCTGAGCTGATGGACCCACCCAAAATCATCTTCTTACACACCTTTATTTTCATATGTATCTGCTTGGTCAAAACTGGTAACTGAACCCAGCTCAACTCCACTTTGGGGGATATTTGTATCCACCAAATATTCCTTCACAAAGTTATTGGTCCATTCCGGATCCTCATCCTCGCCAATCATCTAACTTATCAACACCTCCAAAACATTCTTTCAAAAATTTTCCGCACCATTCTAAGTCATTGTCAACAGATGGTAAGTCAATAACTTGAGCATTGTCTTGAAATCCCAATGGCGGTATCCTCAATAGGATTACATGACCCTTGAGTTGATGGGGGTGATAACTCATCGATGTTAATCTACAATAATGGAATTTATTTTCTGTGTGAAATTGCTAGTGTTTTATAAAGTCGAAAAAATGGATTATTAGCGAGCTCTATTTTCAATTAAAACATACCCATAATAAAAAAGAAGAATTTTTTTGGGGCCCCCATAGAAATAATAGAATTTTGTTTACTACACTACATAAATCTTTAGGTAAATATTTAGCTACGGAGAACCTGTTGGGTGTCATCATATCCATTCTGTTTGAAACAAAGGTAAAATTCAGATATTGTTTCTGCGGTTTGAATAATTTCTACTAAGCATTTTCCTCGTTTTACGCCTTGAAACTTTATTTATTTAATCCATTAATTTTTAAAGGTTAGCTACTAATTATTCAACATTTTTCGAAACACAGAGTTAGAAAAGGGAGCCAAAAAATTCTTGCATTCTCCTGATTTAAACATTCTTTATGACGTCTTCCCACCCCAGACAAGGACGAACTGTTTTCCGTTTAGCACTAGACGGTAGACCGAAAAGAACAATCTTCGGGAGTCTGTCATCCTTCATCCGCACAACGTGCCCTAGCCATCTCAACCTTTCATCCGCTTTTCGAAGCCCCCATGCTTCAGAGCCATATTTCACTACTGTCATCACTGTAGCTTCTAGTATTCTAATCTTGGTTTGCAGACATCTTCCTTTTCTTCCAAACTTTTTTTAATTGTGAAAAAACACCTTGAGCCTTGGCTATTCTACTTTTAACATCTTCACTAATCTCACCATCTTTACTAATAATAATACCAAGGTAAGTGGAGCTACCCACTTGATCAGTCTTTTCATTACCCAACGTCACCTATTCTTCTTCACTTATTCCTAGCCTTAGTGACTTAGTCTTCTTAACATGAATTTGCAAACCTATTCTAGCACCCTGAACTCGCAAAACCTCTAAAAGTTCGTTCATTTTGCTAACACTTTCCTCTAGGATGCTTTAATCATCAGCATAATCTAAGTCCAAGAAAATTTTTTCCTCCCCATTTGATTCCGTGGTCTCCCATTGCCTTTCCTGTGCTCCTTAATACAAAGTCCATCAAAATAATCTGTATAAGGAGGAATAGAACACAACCCTGCTTAACTCCTGATTTAATACAAAACCAGCTGCTAACCTCATTTCTTACCTCAACCGCAGCAGTGTTATTCTTGTACATAGCACTAATCACTTTAATGTATTTGTCTGGTATACCATACAAGGATAAAACCTTTGCTAAAGCTCTTCTATCAACAGAATCGAACGCTTGCTCATAATCTATAAAACTAAAGACCTAAGGTATTTGACAACTCGGGCACTTTTCAATTATTAACCTAAGAGTGAAAATTTGGTCGACGCATCCTCTACCTTTTCTAAACCCACACTGTTCTTCTCTTAAAAGTTTGTCTACGGTATCTCTCAGTTAAAAAGTTTCATATTACTAAGTAATTTGCTACCTATAGAGACCAGACTATGCCTCGATAATTACTACACTCACTTTTATCACCTTTTTATAAATGACTTAATTAATGTTTTCCTAAAATCATTTGGTACTTCCCCTTTTTCAAAAATGATATTGATAATCTTCAGTAACTTATTTCTAACCTCAGAGCCATCATATTTAAAAAGCTCATTTATTACCCTATCAACACCTTGAGCCTTATTATTTTTTAATCCTTTCAGTACTGTCATTAATTCTTCCTCGCAAAACAGATCTTCCTTCACATCCATGGTATCACACCATTTTTCATTTTCCTCTATATCTTTTCCTGCAACTCTATCTCGGATTAGCAAATTCTCAAAATATTCTGCCCATCTCTCTTTAATTCTTTCCTTGTGCTAATTGTGGTCCCATTCCTATCTTTAACTGGGTCCGGATTGATTATTCTATCTCAATTTATTAACATGCCAGTACAATATTTTACTATTATGCCGTCTAGCTGCATCTTCCAGATCTTTGGCAATTTTATCCATGGCCTTCACTTCACACCCCCTTAGTTCATATTTCAATGCTTTCTGGACTTTATTTACATTCCTTTTGTTTTCATATGATCTATCGCTCAGATAATTCTTGTACAAGTCCGTTCTCCTTTCTATTAAACATAAAGCTGTTTCTCTTATATTCTTAGCTGCAGTCCTAGCTTTCTTCCCTATGACACCTTCAGCAACTTCACAAATTATTTTTCTAAAATTATTCCAACCATCTTCCACATTATCAGATATTAAACTCTTGAGCTTAGTATTCAACTGTTCCTTGAAATTTTCTCTCGACTTCACATCCTGGAGTCTACCAACATCATAAATTCCCAGGAGGTAGTTACCCTTCCGAAATTTGAGCTTTAGATAAGGTTTGTGCAAATCACCTCCCCCCACCCCTCAAGTGCTAGTGGCGTTTTGCATAGGTACTCTTTATAATTGCAATTAAGTATACTCTGATTCTAGTAATTAATTGTATTAATTGTACAGCATTCAAAGGCAAATATTAAGACCTATGACAATTTATTATCTGCTTATTGTGCATCAAAGCTACTGAAACGGGGGGTAGTGTTTAAACTTATGAGTTGCTTTATCTTAAGGAGGCTTTCATATCTTGAAGATGTTTTCTGACTTTTAATTTAGAGGTAGCATGACGAAGGGTTTGAATCCCTTCTCCTATGAATTGAATGTAATGGGATCTGATGGAGTTTCGTTACCTCTTTCTTGAGACTAAGGATTACAGATTTAGGAATGCTTGCTGTCCTCTGATTCTGATTCCCAATGGGAACACTACCTAGAGTACACGAGAGATCTGACTGACATCCGACAATGCAAACAAGAAGATCATAATAAACAATGGTTTTATTGTACTTACATAAAATGACAATTGACAAAGTTAAAGATGGCAATTCGGCAAATAAGCATAAAAATCGTCTCTGGATGCTCTCCTAAGACTGCCTTAAAACACCAAATTTTTAGTTTATCTCTATTGTAAAACAACTGGTTTGCTGACATCTTCCATATGTGGGAAGACACAAAAAAAAGTTATCGCAATTAAATGCACATCTGCATTTGCCAAAAAAGTTAGATGCGCTAAAAAACATCATTTATCTGACACTCCCACTACTTTAATTCGTTTCGACTAGATAAAGATGAGGGCAAAAAAACTTTAGATTTCTACTTGGAAAATTCCAGATGTGCAATACTCGGCAAGTATGCTATGCTTTGCACGTAAGCCACTACCCATAGCTTTTGCGAAATTGTAGGGTGATCTAAAATGGTACTTTTTTCAAAAGATACAATTTTTTGCTTCTGCGCAGAGGAAACGCTTTTTTTGGCTATGCAATACTTTGCATATCTCCCTTCCCCTAGTAGATGATGCCCACATCATCTGATTAAAATATTATATGTAAGAATTTATTTTCACATTTAAAACATCGTTCATTATTTTTATATAAAAGGAATACGTTTCATTCACCCTGGGGGATTAATGTTTTACAAATTTCCATTTTTGATTATATCCGCAAGATTATATTCCTACACCTTGGATTACAATAATTTCACTTAAATATAGAATAATATTTTAAATACACTGACAACAATTAATTTCTTTTTTTTATATAATACCAGGCTTCAATTGTTTCTCTTACGATGAATTTTACAGTTTAGCCTTTTCTATTTTCATTTGGATTATAGAATTGAGTATAACTTTGTTCAATTGATGCTGGGTATTTTAGATTACAAACATATGTGGTTATTAAAATTAACATATAGTATAACAAAAATTCATAATCTTTTACCGGTTTTCTGGCATATTATTCACTTAACTTGTCACTTTAATTTTTGTCACATATATTTTTTTTATAATCTGTTCTGTTCACATTTTGCCATAATTCTACATGTCTCTTATTTACCCCGGCCACTTGTTGATTTTGATTAACTATTGTTCTTATTGCAAAAGCAAACTTTTAGTCCTTTTTCCCATTGTTATCATAATTAAACTTGAAATTTGTAATAGTCTATAATTTATGTAAAAAGTCTTGATTGGTTCCCTGTTTTTCATTTTTTGCATATCAAGGCATATGTTAATACCTTATTTGGATTTGATAAAGATTGAAGTTTATGTAAGGTATATCTTCTCTTTGTTTTTGATGAATTGTTCTTATAAATTTCCTACTGCAAGTTGGTTTTCTTTTTCTTGTTTTGTATAACTTGGCGGCTTCCTATTGCATTGTTGGCTGGGTTATGTCTTCATCTGATTATCTTGGATACTTGGTTTTGGTCTGCATGTGTGTGACTTCTTTAGTCTGGTATATGATTCTTCTATTTTGGAATTGTAATCTTCTGCTGATGATTCTTCTTCATTGAGTTATTCTTGTGTTCTAAGTTTTCTACAAGATGGGGAACAACATAATTTTAACAGATTCTCTTTATGATGACTGGGTGTCTCTTGCTGTGATGATCAGCGTGACTGGGAAATATCAACAATGTATCTTCTCGAGTTTTTTCGGTGGTTGGCGAATTATGACAAAGGTATTACATTGATTATGACCAAGTTGGTATCTTTGTGACACGCCAGTTCCTATAACAAAAATTCTAGGCAGATTTGTGTTCAACAACATGTTATTTAGTGTATAAAAGGAAATGATAAAATATCTCAAAAAGTAAAGGTATTAAACACTCATAATATTATAAAAATACATAGTTACATATGTGTATGTTACTACAATGGTTACATATATTGTATGCAGCTTGTAAAATATAATGGTTACATATAAGCACTGTCTTCACCACTTATTACATTACTGTGGTGGAATAGTTGCAGGGTTACATAAAAAAAGCATAAGAGTATATTTTGAAGTTACACTAATTATAATTAACAATAGAGGTCTTCATTAGCATAGCTTTTGGTGCCTTCTTTATTGTTGATGTATGTTATTCAAACAGTACATTAACAATATTTATTTACAATAGGTTTTGGATATCAGCAATTATAAGAGAGGACCTCTTATCTCTCTTGTATTATATAATATCCCCCTAATTTGTAAGGTTTAGTTATTGTTAGGAGCTGATGGATTTAATTGGTGCATTTCTTGCACATCCATTTCTTCTTGTTTGGATCCTTTGTTGCGTATTTTTAAGAGCTTACCATAGTTCAAGGCTAATAGGGCTCTTATTGTTAATGAAACAAGAAATACCAGGGATATTGTTATAATAATGTTGTACCATGAGTTGGGTGAAAATAGACCATATTGGTTCTCGACATGTTCTAGTCTTTGATCTTCATTCGTGAAGAGTGGTATCTGAGAATCCAATGCCTCTTTTATTTTCATTAGTGGCAATGTGCCTTTTATGTTATCTATTTTTTTCCAGATAGAGTTTTTTATTTCTTCATCATTTATATTTGGGATTGTAAATGAAAGATTTATTCCCTGAAAATTTACTATTTTTGGACTTATCATATTTTTACTTGTCGTAATTAGTGGTGTTTGCACCGTACTTTCCTTAGTTACCAGGCGGCAACCTTGTTTGATTGTAATGGTTCCCACATCCTGCAATAATAGTTCAGTTCGGTAGCTTGGGTCTATTTTCTCAGTATTGTTGATGTCTAATGGGGGGGTTTTTATATAATGAAAAGTTTATACTAATGGGGAGGTTTCAAAACGACTAATTCTTATATCTTCTTTTGAGGTTTCCCAATAGGGAATTTCCAATTACATAATTTAATGGGAAGTTTAGTTAAACTCTTGGCAGGCGGTCCGCGAGTGGCTTACCTGAGTGGAGGCGGAACTTCTAGGATTGGGGGCTTACATTAATAGTTCAATTGGGGAGCTTGTACTATCGGCCATGCTGAGTCGAAATCATACAATACAGTTGCAGTGTCCCTTGGGAGCGAATGGAGCCACAAGGACTAACGAGCTTGAGAAATATTAACACAAGAGAATAAGATGAAATAATAATGCATTTATTGTTACTTACATAATAGTCGCAGAGTTCTTGGTTGTATCAACAAATTAGCAACACAGGTCTCTAATAACAAATTGTAACTGAGGCGAAATAACTCAAAGTTTGTACACTGTTGAAATGTTACTTCAAAAGTTCATTACAATACAATCATGGTAAAAGACTGGTAAAAGACTGATCAAAAACTCCTAGCATACTGACTCAAATTTGGTAAGTCCTAACTATCTATCCTCTGCGATTTTGCCGGAGGTTACGTCTAGGCGTTGCTAAAAGTATGTTTTTTCAGTCCCTACTGGCTGCACTATTTGTCCTACATTACTATTGGACGGGCTTGCACCAATGGGCTACTTGGGTTTAATTAAAGTTTATGACTTTTAAGATATCACTTTGGAATTTTTCTAACACTAAAAATTCTACACTGCAATATTTTGCTAGCAGGTGTCGCTTAATTTATGACTTTTAAGATATCACTTTGGAATTTTTTTTTCGAACGATCAAAGTTTTATATTGTAACATATTCCCAGCAGGGTGTCGCTTAATTTTCAGAAGACTTATATTTTATTTATTTGAAAATTGGTAAAGGATAATACAATTTAATTGCCTTAAGATACCCAGTTTTAAATTTAGTCTCCAGAACAATGCAATTAGCTTAAGCAAATATAGTTTTCATCTCGAGTGGCTACTTTTTTGTATTGTAACTCTCACCTTCTTGACAGTTTGGTATTTTCGAGCGCTTATTATTCGAACTACTTTGTTAGTCACCTGTCGTATAAGATTTGGTCAAGCTAATATTTATTGGATACTTTGGAGACGGGGAGTCGGATTTACTTATTACATTTTCTGTGGGAAAGACTTTTGTTTAATTAACTACGTTTATTTCAGTATTTTAAATTGAACGCTTGATATTTGTTTGATCTGTAGGTTACTTGAATTTTCGGATTCACATTCTTGGGTGATGTTACTTTACTGGGGTAACTTTAATTGGGGAATTTTGATGTATATTTTTTGAGAATTGATCCCATTACATATCATCCATCCCATCTTTAACGATGTCTTCATCGTTGTTATGCCTCTCTCCACACTTTCAAATTTGATTTTTATTTAATAATTTGTCTTATTACTCATTACTTGAATTATTTCTGCTCTGGAAAAATTTATATATATATTTTTTTTAATATCCCTGACTGCTCTACTAGACTATACATGCAACAACATTACTTTTAAAGTTTATCGCCTACTCACTCGATTTGGTGAAGGGGCCAAAGAGTTTCTACATTAGGTTATGTGATTATATAGTAATTATTGTTTTCCTCCACCTAACACTAAGTTTACCTTCACCTGATACGATTATCTTATCACTGAAAATGGTACATTTTGTCTTTTCTAATACTCGGCTATACTTCCATCTTACGCTATGATAATACGACTATATTTTTATTCATTCACCTGATATGTTAATAATTCTACTTAGTTTTCACCAATCTATGTTCGGCTTTAATAATTGTTTTATTACTTAACGTGGTACATGTTTGCTACTTCTAACGCTAGTTTATACTTCCACCTGACGTTATATAGGTACGATTATTTTATTATTTAACTAATATTAAAATTCCTTCACCTGATGTTCTAATACTTTTACATGGCTCCAACTAGTTAAGTTCCGCTTTTGTAATTATTTCGTTATTTAACGTGATACGTACTCGCTACTTTTAATGCTAGTTTATACTTCCACCTGACGCTATGTTGGTCCGATAAGTATCTGACTCTATAAGCATCTAACTACATCTAAATTTTTAACGCACTAAAATTAAAATAATTTTTAAGAAACAGTTTGACACATTAACAGATTCTAATTTTAATGTCTGATTGCAACACTGGGCCTATGTAATTTACACTGATTTTCATTTGTTTTATGAACAGCGCTTTATGTTCATTAAAGTTATTAGTTAGATACATAAGATTTCACACTTACTTCATCATTCTACGTGTCTATATTACTCACATACGTTTTCACTCTTACTTTGGGCTTCCATTAAATCAATTACTGGGTTGGCTAATTGTTCATGGTTTGTCTTCTTGGTGTTTTACTTTCTGTCACTCGTTCTTTGGAATAAGTTTTTATGTTGTCCGCAAGTATGAATGTATGCACAAAATTGTCCGTGCGTGGTTTCTTACGTCGTAAACGAGGGGTTGATGTTGCAGATTTGTTGAAATGTCTATTAGGTACATAACCCTTGGGGAATTGATTACATGAAATGGGTATCTTGGTCGCTAGCTGGGTATCTCTTCTTTGACACAGTTTGACCGGGGAAAATCAAATACTCGTACAGTCTGTGTTTCCCGTAAATTTTTCATGTTCAATCCATGTTTTATTTGGACTATGGGCTGCCTTACGATATTTACATTAACTAGGGCATGATTGTAACTTGATTTAAGTGCCTTGGCTCGACGCATTGTCTTTGATTTTCATTTCGATGATTCACAATTATTGAGGGCTTAACATGGAGGTGAAAACAGAAATAGTTGTTTGGTTCTATTCTCTGAACACTTGATTTTGGGAAAAACTTTAGCACGTACAGTTTATGTTTCCCACAAAATTGATTATGATTGGTTTTTCATCTCATGGAGGATGGTTTGGTTTTGTGATATCTAATAATAATTGGATAGTCAAAACTTAAACTTTTTGTCTTGGTTAACATATTGTCTCTGATATTGGGCTTAAGATACATAGTCCCTGAGGGATTGACTCTAGGTTCATTCTTGGAGTTTCGAACATTAAATCTTAAGGCCGTTGCCGTTTAAGGATTTGATAGGTATTTATGCAGTTTTACGATATGACTGGTCGAGGCGGTTCTCTAGTTAATCATTAATTCAGGTATATATTTATGTGTAGGGTCCTTGGTTGCTGGCGTTGCTTGAGGTAAAATTACCTGGTACAAGGTTTTTGTGATTTGGACTTGTGGTCAGGGTATCGTCTTCAGATGTTTCCTTGGTGAGTACTTGTCGGTGGTTGACGAATGATGAAAGTAGATGCTACTGGTTTGTATCCGTGTTGCATGCTGGTACACCAATAATTAATCTGCACTGATTGCTCTGCTTCCTAGAATAAAAACATCTGGGCAGAATCACATGTTCTTTACAATTACATAAGTTAAAACATATATAATAACAATATACGGTTTTCATAATAGTCTGCGTAGACAAATTTTTTTAAATAATAATCATGATTAGTGATACTAATAACATCGATTTAGTACAGGTACAGTTAAACACAACGCTAAAAAAATAGGGGCAGATTCCATGCTTTCAGGCATGTTGCCGCAATCATCGGGTTATTATCATATAAGTAAGGTAATCATCAGAGAAATTATTATGTTTAAAAAAAATAACACTATAAAATTTTCAAGATTGGTGACTATGGGTGTGCACGTATATATGTGCATTTGGCACATATTCAATATTCAATACATTTTTTTTAAATATTATTCAACGCTCATCTACTTTAACATTTACTTTTCTATTATACTACTATTTGCGAAGTAGGCAATATGGTTTAAATGAGAGGTCTTGATTTACTATAAATTTAAAAATCTTTATTGTCTATGCGTATCCATACCGCTTAAAAAATATATCTTTTGCAGCCGCATGGGTCTGCCATATCAAAAAAGAAAAATTTGGGACTTGACATGGCACGAATGAGGACCTCTATTCTCATTCGCTCGATCACGTCCTCCCTTACTATTTTTTTTTTACCTTAAGGGTTATCAGGGAGTTCTGGGTTCAGGTTTTGCATCTCACTCTGCTCGATGTGATCTGACTTTTCTCTTTTTCTACGTGTTATTCTCAACACTCTTTCATAATTTAGGTTCAATGCGATTCGTATAGAATACGAGATTATGAATACGAATCCTATCGTCAGGAGGGTATACCACCAAAAATTTGTTGAGAATAGTCCGTATCTACTTTCTACATACGTCAGTCTTTGATCTTCATTGGTAAATAGGGGAATTTGAGATTCTAAGGCTTCTTTTATTTTTGTTAGTGGTAAGGTTCCCTTGATATTGTCTATTTTTGACCATATTGTGGCCCTTACTTCTTCCTTATCAATATTGGGAATTGTATACGATAGATTGACTGGTTTGAAGTTGTTTATCTTAGGACTTATTATATTGGTGCTTGTTGTTATGAGGGGCGTTTGCACCGTGGCTTCCTTAGTCACCAGTCGGCATCCTTGTTTTATTGTTATTGTTCCCACGTCTTATAATAGTAGTTCAGTTCTGTAGCTTGGATCGATTCTCTCTGTGTTATTATAACATGTGATAGTCCCAACTGTTTCTTTTGGAACAGAAAACAGCCACAGATCATTTCTAAGGTGAATAAATATTTCCCTTTTTGTACTGCCTACTAGGGCTTCGCACGAGTTGGGAATTTCTTCTTGTTGAGTCTCTTTTAAAAATATATCCAACATACATGATCCGGGTTGTACGTTATAAATGGGCAGTGTTAGTTGACACACTAGGTTTTAGAATACTACACATTCCTTTAGGTCCTGTGGATTGGCTAAGGCATATTTCCTCCTATCCTGATCGACTAGCAAGTATTCCGCTTGGGGGGTAATAGTCATGAATGAATTAGTTTTCCCTATATTGGCTGGAAACGTGGAAATTTTATATAAGTCATATATTGATTGTTGATTTATTAACGGGATTGTTATAACTGCGAATAATTGTTCGTTTATTTCTGTGATGTGAACCTTCAACTTGGTGTAATAGTGGAATAAGTTTGCTACTTCCAGTTCTGTTGGTTAAATGTAGTCCAAAAGTTAAATGTGTTTCTATTTCATCCAAGATACTTTTTAGGTTCGAAGGATCCACTAGGTCATACGACAAGGTTCCTCCGGTAAGGGCAAATAATGCAAATTCAAATTTGCTAACGTCAGTTGCCAGGTTAAGTAATGACATTGTCACTATGTCTAGTGACACCATGGTGAGGCTTGAATCGGTAATCACACGATCTACTTCATTTTTTAAGTAATTCATTATGCTTACTGTTTTTGATATTTTCTTTGAGATTGCCTCAATTTTGTCTCTCTGGTAATTGGCTATACTGGCCTGTATTTTTTGGACATGTAAGGTCACGTTCATGGCGTTATTTAGTTTTCCTACGTTTTCCCTTAGGATATTTAGGTCTTCTTCGGTTGAAAGCCCGAACAAGCGTGAGGCTAATTCTCCCACGATAGGTATTAGACTAGCTGATCTTCGATATTTGCTTTTTCGAAAAAATACTTGGAAGATTCTCGTGGTACTCTGTTTCAAGTTTTGTATTTCTGTATTGAATAATTCAAATAGTGCTTGCAGTCTCTGTCTATATAAGATTAGGAAGGATTGTTGAACTGATACTCTTAGAGCGTTTTTCTCGTTTATCTCAGGTAATAGTTCGATATCTTCCTTTGCTGGCTCATCGGCCATTGCTAATCTAGTACAAGTACGTTTACCGTCTATTGTCCATCATTTCTTGTGTGGGTAATCGTCTTCTTCCTCTCTTTTGGTTTTATCTTTCTTTTCTGGTGGTTGAATCGCCTGTACCTTTATCGTTTGTATTTCGGTATGCCTTATAGGGAATCTTGCTCTAAAACCGATAATAAATACGCCAATCGACTGGGTGCGGTAAAACATGGGTCCGGTTGACCACGTCCATTTTGTAAGTATCGTTGGTCTTAAATAAGTTATTGTATTCAAATTTCTAGGTGATTCCTTGCTAAGTGCGGTTATTTCTGGGGCTGTGCTTGTCGTAGTTTCCGACATTGAAGATTGTATATCTCTTACTGGAGTCTCATATGTAGGCGTGGTTGTTTTAGTGGCTTTTCTTTTTCTTTCAGTAGGCTTTTTATTCTTATCATCTTGCTGTGTATTTGAGAGTTTTAATTCTTTTAGGTTAATAATTTGCTTGTAATCCTTTTCCTTTGTGAGTTTTGATATTATTCGCTTCGTAACATTTTGTTCGGCATGATTTTGCCATAATTCCTTGAGGAAGGTCCATAGGCTCGGTAATTCATTTAGCATGGCGTAATTCCCATCATAGAGTTTATTTTTCTTAGAAGTTGCCAAGAGGGAATCTGCAGTATATTTTGCTGTGGTATATTCGTTTATAGATCCGTCTACACTTCTTAATTCTCTTTTTCTCCTGTTTCCTATATTGTTAGTTCCCAGAGCTTTGTCGATTTCTGCCATTTTCTTGTCAAAATCGTCCACTATGAATTTCGACTTTAGTTTGGGAAGAATGGGGGGTAGATTTCCTTTATTTTCCTTATGGTGCATGTCTTTCGTGATTTGCAAGCTCTTATCTGATTTTAAAAACTGGAATATGGAATCCTTTAATTCATTAGTGTTTTTATCCAGTCTCATCACCTGTTGAAATAGTGTTTCAAACGGTTTAGGATCCAGTTTCATAAATATTTTCCAGGCATTGTGGCTTGCAAGTAATGAGTTCTCGTGTTTGAAGATTATTCCAAGTTTTACGATGTCTTGGGCTATAGTTTGGGAAATGAAGATTGTTATGACCTTTGTTATCCACATCCTTTTTGCTGTTTCTGGAATTAATATTTCATTAGACATTATATAGAAAGACTTCCTAGTTTAATTATTGAACGAGGACTCAGATTTTTATTATTTGTTCTTTCTTTTTTTTTTGGGGGGGGGGGGGAACAAGGTACTGATTTGATATTATATTTTTACTATCTTATAATAATCCTTGTGGTCCGAAGGAAACAAGGTGATATTGAAATTTGTTGTCATTTAATGTGTGACATTGCTTATGGTCATCGCACTGTTGATTCTTAAGCTGGGGGTATAGGTATTTTAATTCCTTCCCGTAAGAATTTTTCCTTTCACGTAATAGGTTGGTTAACTTATTTCGGTTGGCGCAGTTTTTTTGATTTTTTGGTTATTTTTGATTTTGCTACATAGGTTTTTATTCTTTTAAATATAATTTCATTTTTCATTGCGCGGTATATTGCACTTTTTGGATTATATAGATACTGCTTATAATATCTTATTTCTTGGAGGGGGTCATGTTTACCTTGATATTTTACACAATTTGGGTTCCCTTCAATTTTGTAAACTAGTTTTTGCTTTCTACATTTGTCGAGGAGTAATAAATCTGTCTGACAAGGACCCTTAACATACCAATATCGAATTTTATATTGTTTTTGCAACTTTTTTATCTCATGTTGAACTAAATAAAGGTACTTGCCCTTTCTGCCGTTACATTTTATTCCTAATTTGCCTCTTGCGGGTCGATATTTGGGCGTATTTGCTAGATTTAATCCGAAGATATATGATCCTTTGTCGTATCCCCTTAAGTCGTACTTGACGTCCCATTTTTTCGCAAAGACTTCTTCCCCTGATTTATCCACAATAATCATTGCAGCTGAGTATATAACAATTTCTTTTGCATGTTTGATGCATCTGAACTCCGTGTCAATAATTGCCTTGGCCATAATTCTGAAATAAAAGGTAGTTTCTATTGATCTTTGTTTAATTTATAATTTTTTCAAGATTGGTTATGATTATGGTACACTCTAGGTCGAAGTCAAACTACTTTTTCACCGGCATTTCCTCAATACATTGGGTACTAATTCGTTCAACCATAACTTACTTAAAGCTCCATGTTAACCAATAATGAATATTTAGTTTGTGTGGAAAAACAAGGCAACTTTAGGATGAAGTTGAACTACTTTTTCACCGGTGCCACCTTGCACCTGGCTATTTGTGTGTTCGAACATAATATCTTTCATAAAGTTCCGTACTCTAGTTTAACGACTTTGCGGTCGCTTTTTAGTCTTAAAATTATAGAGATTTTCGAGAAACTACCTTCTTGTAAGTATACTTATAATGTATTTAGAGTTTAGGATATTTACTCTAATTCATAGTTCCATAAATATTAATACAATACCGGTTTATAATGCATTTTTGTGTTATCAATCTATTTTCATAGTTATAACACTTCAGGTAATATTGTAGGATTCTTTCATCATTCATTTTAACAAGATTATTTATATATACAGTTTCTTCCACTGAGGTTGGGGTTTAATTTCAATATGGGTGCATCATCCGGCAGTGCTGCCTTTGAATTTGGAGATTTAAGCATATCTAGAAGTCAATAATCTTCCCATGAAGAAACATTTGGGCTGAGGAATTGAAGTTCAAATACTATGTCATTTTTACCGTTTTCGGGTATATTTAGGTACATTAAATACACTAAGAGTTGGTTTGGGAGGTGCAGGCCTTCCAGAGTAGCGGTTATGTTGTTCCTTCGCATATTCTGACGAATGACTTTCCGGCACAGCTGAGATAATGACAATGGGTCATTTATTATCTTTACTACAGAGAAACTTAAATTTACGTGCGATTGGCAACAGCATAATTGCTCACGCACGATTACGTCTAGCCCAGGGACTATTTTTCTTCCAAAATTTTCATCTTCTTGGAAGAAATTCAGGGTTATTTTTTTTATGTCTTTATAATCTCTTGGGGTAACCTGAAAAACTGCGGATCCGATTGAAGGGTTTATCGGATTTAGATATGTGTTATTTACACAATTGACGTATAAGATTTTAAGAAAGTTTTCACCTTCTAACATATGTCCTTGGTCTATTAATATGGAGAGAAACTTAATGGGCCAAATTTTAGTTATATTGTTATCATCTTGGTCGTACCAAATATTGTCGGCAATATATTTAGACAACGAGTTATACTTTGTTGCTGGGATATGTTGCACTAAGATTCGGAAGGCCAGATTGGCACTTCGTCTAGTGTGCTCTAGTGTTCTTGTCATCGCACGTGCACTAAAATTATATAGCACTAGGCTTGCCGCTAATCTTAGGATTATTCTTGGTTCCAACATAGTTTTTTGAGATTTTAGAAGGTAATATAGTTTTGGACAGTCAAGATTTTCTACTGCTTTAATAAGTTCCTCTTCTTTCATTAAATTGTCAATATGTCCCCATTCCCTTAACGGAGCATTAATATTGTCTACGCTATGTCTTATCTTAAGATTCCATAAGATTGTATTTTCCCGTCTACGATTATTTAATTGTTGATTGCTCGGGTATCTTATCATGGTTACTTTTATGACTGTTTAACCAGATTTTAATCTCAATATAAGCACATACTGTAAGGGTACGTGTCCCAGCGTTTCTCTTAATCCTTGGTCCAAGGTTATTTACACACCGTATCTGTAAAGGTGTCCTTATGTAAGACTCATCATTAATCATGAATCAAGTTAAATAAATATGCAGATTGTTATAACGATTAAGGCATAGTAATAGATTGGTTAGGTGCCTTTAATTTGACAATATTTGTTATTATTTTTAGGTGTTTTTGGTTTACTCCTCCAATTTATGGTATTTAACTTTCACTTGTATCCTTGGGTTCCTTTTCCTATTTGAGTTGATCTTCGTAGGAAATATCTCGGCACGGTGTCCGGCCGCGAAATTCAATACCCGCGTACCAGCACCCTGTCAATGCACATCCCACGCATCGGAATTTTTGTCCATTTTTTATTCCATATTCTTGTATGATCCGTTGCCTTGTCACATTTCTTCTAATGTCGGGGCTAGGTATGGTCATTTCTGCGGGTTGGCATTTTCATTAATCTTTTGACATTTTTTTTTTCAAACGTATACTGCAAGAGATACCTCAGCATGGCACCTGAACACGAAACTCAATCACTCGCGTTCCTATACCGTGCCAATGTACACCCCACATATCGAATTTCATTGTCTTTTGCATTTCGTGTTCCTGCACCTCCAGTTTTGTCGTCACCTTATTTTCATGTGGTAGAGATGAGTTAGGGTAATTTTTGCGGGTCACTTTTTTTTTTATAAAGATGTTGGTTGATATTCTCATGAGAGTTCCCCGGTCAAACTGTAATGAACAGTGAGATAAAAGACATCACAGGTCATCACAGCTGCCCGCCGGCTCCCCACGACTTACGGTGGTTTTGTCCAATTCCAAAACTGTAGTTTCTCATCATGTGATGATCAATTTTTGTAACTGCATGGTCGTTCCTCATAAGAGAGCTATGGCCCTAATGGAAACGGGATGTTATATAGACACCATCCACCGTCTCCACTTTGCCACGGCTTCCCACGAAGCCGTGGCAAAGTGGGGGGCCGATTCATTTGTCACATTTCCTTGTTGCTTATTTGCCTTTCGTATTTCCATAGTTGTTAATCATGGAGAGCCAGGCCAAACGGGAACGGAAACGGAAAGACAATGACACCATTTCCGTTCCCCCGTGACCATGGCTACCCACGAGGGTCTATTTGTTTGAGAAGTTGACGAATAAGGAGTTGTATTGCTTGCCAAGCAACGTCTCGTTGTGCAATCAAGTCTCGTATTCATGTAACTCTTTTTTTTTACAGAGGGTGAGAGTCAAGTGATTGCATGGTGGGATAATATACACCATGCTCATCCCTGGTTCTAACTCTATGGTTGGGGGCCTACCCGTTTTCACTATTATACGTCATGTGGATATTTGAGTCATATTTTCTATACTGTTCTAAGGTATTTTACGGTGTTGACCGTTGACTGTTGTTTTATTTTGTTTTTTGTGAATTAGAATTGCCATGTATACTATGCCTTTATTAATTGCCGGAAAAAAAAATTTTGTTCCCTTCGAAGTGTGAGGGATGTTACTACTGATTTTTCGGCTAAGAGTATGCTTCTCTTTGTTTTGAGTGTGATTGTTTGAAATAAAAGAAAAAAAATTTTTTTTTTTTTTTTTTTTTACCGTGTGAAGTACATGTGGTACTACTACTGGGTTTTTTGCCAAAAGTATCTTTTACATGGTCTGAGTGGGTTTTTCGGGTTTGAATCGTTAAGGAAAGGATTGTATGATATTACAGGTTAGCATATTTCAATTAGTGCGATATCTGTCGATCGGCTTGAGGGAACTCTAGAAGTTTTCTATTGTAATTTAATGTGGCATTCAATTTCTATATTTGTTGAATCCTTATTTACAACAAAAAATTTTCTTAAGTAACCTATAAATAACGAGGCAAACTTTTCCTTTTAAACAATAGTTTCAATCAATTTCGTTACGGCCCTTTTTTTGAGAATATAGTTATTTTTTTTTTTTTTACTTTGCAAAAATTCAGCTATTAGGCAGTAATGCCTTTTTTTCATTTATCCTTATATTTCTATATTATCTATTCTTCCACTTTCATCAGCTTTGTAAATCCTTTGTTAATTGGGAGTTACACGAGTTGAAATGTAACTCATTTACTTTTGAGGTGTCAAATCATTCTTCTCCTGTGGTGGAGTTAACGCCACGTGGTAGAGATATTTATTATCCCACGCGGTATTATATAAGAGTTTCGTAGCTCGTCACAAGCCATATGAATTTAATTTCTTTGTATTTCCCAGGTGGAAATTAAAATACATTCGTTGATGCCAGACCTTGATGCCACGATGATGCCGCACGACTGAGGGGGGGGGGGTTCATAAATTTGATTAGAACATTACTTATGTATCCGTGGTTCTTTTTCGTTTTTGCATTTTATGGCGATAATCTTTAGTAGGTTATCCTTTTGTAAGAGTTTGATTCAGGGAGAAAGTTTGATAATTTATCCATATTCATTTAGGGTTTTTGAAGCATGTTTCAGAGCAAAGGGCAAGAGTATTTTGCAGATGTTAAGATTATTCACTTGCTCTCCTTTACGGCTTAACTTTCGCTTGATTGCTTTAGCATCTACCCTTGAATTATTCATATATATGCTCATTGTCAAACTGTTAATTTCAGTTTTGTTAATTTTGTTCCTTAGTGGACAAAACTTAGCTTTTGTAAATATGGTGATTCACTGTATTATATTCCTTATTGGGGGGAATAGGGATTAACTGTGACTAAAGGCCGTGGCTCATTCATAAGGTTAGTAAAAATTATTAAGTATTGTTTTGCTGCAGGTGTACGCGATAATTGTTTTGAAGGAAAAACATTTTTATTTTCTTTATTTGGTCTGTGAAGAAGTTTCTGGGCCGCATCGAGGCAGAATTATATTGGTCTTATTTTTAATTAATTTTTTTTTGTAAAAGGATGCTATTATTCTCTTTTTTCTTTTTCCTACTCCAGGGTTAGGCTGAAACTTGCCTATTCCTTACGGTTCCTTATATTTTGGTTGGCAAATAGGTTCCCTTTTTTTTGCGAATGTTCTCCTTTGAGGCTTATTGATTATCGTTCGAGGCAGAATAAATTTGCCACTGTTAACGAGACCCTAGTTTAGTTATACGCCTTGGCATGTTTCATCATTTTTTTTTTATATATTTTTTCTGCAATTGCAATATTTTAGGATTCAAATATATATATATATATATATATGAACATAGCGTATAGCTGATTCTTGGATTATTGGTGAATGGATTCATTGCAAGGTTTGCCACTTTTTGCTATTCTAATTTTTCGGTTCTATATTTTTTTTTTATCGCTACAGCTTTTACTAGGAAAATTTCCAGTTATGATTATTGATACAATTGGCAGTTTCTTTTTTTGACGATTGGTTTTATTCTTCCCTTAGCGGCTGTATGGCAATAACGTCCTTATTATTAATAATTATACAATTACTGGTTTAATTACCTTAGACGTTGGTGATAGTTTTTGTTTTTTGTTAACTATTTGCGTATTTTCTTGACTAAGGAAGGTTTATTTTGTCATTCAAGCTGTTTAATCTGCACGAATGATACGAAATTAGGTTCTATATTACAGAGATTACTTGTCGAAGCAATATTATTTATGGTTTTATCATACCGGGCTTAAAGATATGTTAATTAGCGTTCGACTACGCCATTACAGGAATTAAACTAAACAAATTGTTTAAGATGTTCGATGATAAAAATCGCCTTTTTTTATTGGTTTTTGTATGTTTTTTTTTTGTGTCTGGGGACACGCCTCCTATTAAGGATTGTATGGCATCTCTACGGGTCAAAATTTATGCACGAGATCGGTATTTAAATTTTACAATTTCGGTTTACTTTTCACTTACAGTTATTTTACGTTGAATTTCTGACGATACTTTTCTTTTTTGAAAGAGAATTCTATATTTATTTTATATGTTCTTGATTATACTGCATCAATTCTATGACCAATATATGATCAACTATCTGAAACAGGATGTCGAGACTTCTAAAAGAGGAAACAAAAGAGAAATCTTTAGTTTCTACGAATGGTCTTATCCCTTACTAAAATGTCCTATTACGTTTCTATATGCTGAAGTCTACCTATCGAATTTAGTATTTTAAGTTCTACAATTTTGGTTTATCTTTAAGTTTTATAGGGATTTTATATAGGATTTACTTTTACATTTTTCTTGCGAACTATTTTTACGTTTTTTAAGGTTACTAAAATTTTCGTTTTACATCAATTTTCTAGCAATTAATTTCCTTTATTCACTTAGATTTCGGAATGGAACTTTGTATTATTTTATTTATTTTCTGTTATGCCAGACCACTTTATGAGCAATATACGACTAAATATGTAATTAAGGATATCGTAGATATCAATTTTTGATGGTAGGCTTTTTTTTGCAGCGGGGGTCTTGATATTTGAGAAGCCTTTTGGTATGGTAAGCTAATTCTTAGTTTTTAGGCGAAAAGACTATTGATTATAGGTGTGCAGTTAACTCAGAGTATGCGATATCACATGGGTCAAATGGTTTTTTTTTGGAGAGATGAAAAGTGAAGGCGATTTAACTCGAGGCCAATATGCTTATGTGATTTGGCTATACTACCGTAAATATTAGTGGTCTCAATTATGTTTGGTAGTCGTGGGCTTTGATTATGATTACGCAGGCCCCTTATTTTTTGCTGACTTTTATTTGGAAGAATATTTCTAATTGCTACTTGCGCTAAAGCCCTTTTGAGTTTTATTGTAAGAATTGGTTGCTAATTAATTGTGAAAACTTGTTGCTGAAAAAAAATTGTGCAACTTATCTAGCTCGATTTTTGGGAAATTGGTTTATGAAGTCTTGAATATAAGAAAGGATTTGAAGGAATAATTAGGACTGCCTTTGTTGTTCCGATTGATTAAGAATCCTTTGTCTATAATAACGAAAATTTGCATTACTAATTGAGGGAAAATTAGCACATTTCCCATTCTTTGTATTTGAGTGGAGGCCAACTAGTACACATGTTTTGTGCTAGGGTAACTAGATAATCCTAATGTAACAACTGCGCTTTCTACTGGTATTAAAGGTATTTTTTTTCGTATTAATTGTTTGGTATATGTCCTTTTGAGGTAAAACAAATGAAAATGCACGGGGGTAAGGCTGGGGATGGCCAAATTTCGTCGTTTTGGCTTTTGTAATTTTGGAATGCATCGGAGTTTGTGGTTTTGGTCGGAGGAACATGTAAGCGAGTCTATCAATTTACCATTACTGTTTGTTTGAATTATTTTTGATTGGTTAATTTTTTTGCAGAATTTTCAGTTCATATAATGACTGAGGCCTGCTTCTGTTATTTAGATTGACAGCGGCCCTGTATCTATAATTCGGTTAATTATCGTATGCTTATTTGTAGCTAAATCATGCCTCCCATTGTTATTCTCTTACATATATATATATATATATATATATATATATATATATATATATATATATATATATATATATATATATATATATATATATATATATATATATATAATATATATATATATATATATATATATATATATATATATATATATATATATATATATATATATATATATATATATATATATATATATATATATATATATACACATTTAACTAACTAGTAACCATGATAAGCTTGCCTATTATATTGCCACTGATTACCTGTTTTTCTAATTGTTTCTTAGCTGGGTGATTAATGCGATAATAACTCGCGTGTATACTTTTTTGACTGAATATTTTAAGTTGTTTGGTATTTTATAGCCTTTACGGCAGGTTTGGGTGGTGGTTATTTCCGATCATCTCTTCTTTTGATTAAATTTAGTACCTTTTGAAATTCCGTATTTAATTAGACTTCGTGTTATTTGATTCCGTATTTGATTTTTTGAAAAAAAATATCCTACAATTGAGCTTTGAGGGGTAGGACCTATCCTAGTGAACTGTCAGCTTATCGAATATCCAAGTATAAACATCCAAGAGTTTTGGGGGGGGGATAGATATTTTAGGTGTATCATTCCTCCAAAGGTTTCCCGGATTGACTGCCAAGTTGAGTATTCAGGCGCCGATCTGAATACTATATTAAAATTAAAAGTAAATCTTGCATTATAATGGTTTGAGTTTATAAATTTCTCATATATTCACTCATAAGGGAGAAGTTTATAATATATTTGTTTATTTTATTTATTATTCCTTTTTTTTTGAAAAACACTATATTCTTGGCTAGCGGAAATATAAAAATTTTTTGTAGTAATATATACATTTTTACCTTTTTTTTTCTTTTGAGTTCGACTAATTCCCGCGTTTGATATTCCTTGTTTTCCTTACCTTTTGGTAGTAATTGTGCATTGGTTATTCCTTGTGGTGCAGTGACATCCGAGGGCTTATGGCCCGTAGTAACATTCTCCTGGGTGTCAGGATACTGGGTTCTCGCAATTATATTATTATCCGTTGGAGGATTCTGCTGATTAGTTTCCACTTGGGGTTTTATGTGGTGATGAAGAGCTTGATTTGGAATCGCAAAATACACGGGTTGGGATGGTCTTTTGTTGTAACTATTAGTAAGAAGGTTTTCCAAATGGGGACTGAGGGGTAGGTCAATTTCAACAGTGAAATATGTTGCAACAATTTTTTCATGATTTGAGCAGAAATCTCTTTGTTTCTGAAGTTCTTTGGTAATTTTGACGTGGTTCTCGTTTAGTTGTTTTTCTAAGCTGTCCTGTTGAAGCTGACTGATTTCTTTCTGTGTTTTTAAGTGGTCGTACTTATGCTGCAAGTCTAGGATCTTTGCTCGTTGGGATGCCAGGGCTTCTTGTACTGCCATTGTCGCGGACAGAACAGTACTGTTTCTATAATCTTGTACTTTCTTATCAATTTCCTGCATTTTATCGTATAATACTTGCAATTTTAGGATCTGGTCGGGATAATTATATCCCTCAGATAGCGTGGCGTCACTTATTGATTCCATTTCATTTTGGATTTTGGCGGTCTGTGCTTTAACTTCTATAAACTGGGTTTCAGTCAACTTATCCATTTGTTTAGCTACTAAAATCTCATTTATTCTTTTGTTCATTCTTCCTTGGGAAGCTTTCACTTCACTAAGAGATCTAAGTGTGGCTTCTATCATATTCTCAATTTTCACTCTTTCTGCTACTAATTGTGCCGAGTCTTCAAGAAGTTTTGATCTTATTTGAAATAGTTGATCCATATTTGTTCTGTCAGTAACGGGGTTGCACTGGGTATTTTTTTTTCGGAGGGGGGGGGCTTGAACAATTCTTGTTCTTCTTCTATCTTCGGGGTTCTTTACCAAGCCGAGGTTTAGTTTATCTGGAAAAATTGACTATTAACTTCTCTCGACCTTTCATGGATATCTTTCATTGTAATATTTTACTCATACACCCTTGTTTTAAGGTTTTATTTTTCAAATTGTTTATTTCGATTTAATATTACTTTATAATTTTTTGGGGTACTTGTTTCCTAGACGTATGTCCATTTGTCTGGCCTTTTGCTTATTCTGCCAGATTTCGTTGTAACTTCCTGTTCAGTTTCCGGCGTTTTACTCTTTTTTGATTTTCCCTTAGAGATTAGGTCAAATTTCTTGTACTGTTTTAGTAGGAATTTTTGACCTTTTAATTTTGCGGCTTTCGCATGGGCCGCGGCAGTAGTCGGTTTTTGTTTTGGAGCATTCTGGGGGTAGTCAGGATCTGATTCATCGTCGGACTCATTAGAGCTAGTATCTGAGGATTCATTATTTGGTCTTTCGGGGGCGGTCCTTTGCGATTGAGGGGTATCTCCTGCCCTTGCTTCATATATCTCGTCTGCTTTAGAGGTTGAGGGTTTATTTTTTATTTCCTCACGCTGAGGTCCTGTTTCGGGGGAGTTGAAAGATTCTTGGGAACTCTGGGTGGAGTCAAATACTTTTGGAGAATGTCTCCACTGTTTGAATGCCATATCTTCTGGGGGTGAGGAGTATTTCGTAGCATGGTCTGTTTCCAGGAGTGAGATTCTTTGGGTTTTACTTTAGACACCGTTATGTGATGGTATTGTCCCAAGGTTTCATCTTCAGGGTGTTCCTGTTTCCACGGCAAGGTACTTTGCCTCGTTTTTTTAGGATAATTTATGCTGTCCATGACCTATCTCAAGTATGTTGTGTTGGGATCCCTAGAAGGAGCTTTACTCCTTTTCGCACCTGGTGTTTTCATAGCTCTGTTCAGTCCTTCATGTAGTGAAGAAGGTCTGTCGAGCAGGGCTGCTGGGGAGACCATGTCATCGGCACATCTGTTGGGGGACACGGGGTCGACAGTCTATTGGGGAAAAATTGGGTTTTTGGTGACAGCGTATAATCCAATTCTTGCTCGGAGCTATCTGTGGATGAACTCTCTGGGCTTTTTGGGGTTCTTGCAGGCATGGGTATTAGGGGTTTCCTTTTAGGGATGACTTTTAGGGATGAACCTTTAGAAATTCTTCAAAATCTTCCTCTTCGCTATTGTTTTCAAAATAGTTTTGTTTAAAATTAAAGGGTTTTAGTTCGGATAGCCTGGACTTAGGAAATTGATTTTCCGCGTTTGATGAATCTGAAGATGGGGGTTCGGGTGCCCACTTAACGGGGTATTTGGCACCTTTCATACGGCTTACATGTGCTTTGTATGTTCTTCCGTTTTCTGGACTTATCATTTTAAAAGTAAAATCGTTGTCATATTTTTTGATTATTCTGTAGGGTCCTGAATATTTATTGGAAAGTTTTTTGCCTTCCAATTTAGCTTCATTTTTCAGATAGACACGGTCGCCTACCTTAAAATTTATATTCCCTTTGATTTTGGACTCATTTCTCAGCTCTTGATTCATTTTACATTTTTCCAACTCTTGTCTAACTATTTTATAGGTTCTTCTCATCTTATTTATAAAATCTTGCTTATAGTCCTCTGTACTATTGTAATACTGTCTTGATTCTATAATTTCTTGGTAAGGTATTTCAAAATCGCGTCCGAACAAAAGAAAAAATGGATTTTCTTTAGTCGTTTCCGAGTATGCCGTATTTATTACGTTAGTTAAATAAGGTAGATATTGATCCCAATCATTTCGATTGTCCTTTGTATAAATACTCAAGACATTGGAAAATATTTTGTGCCTATTTTCGATTTTTCCATTAGCTTGGGGATGGTAGGGGGAGGTTACTAGTTTTTTCTATTTTGAGGAAACTCATTAAATCCTTTGTTACTTTAGAAACGAAGTTAGATCCATTGTCGCTAATGACCCGTTGAGGAACGCTAAACTCTAAAAATATTTTTGCTAAGGCCTAGCTTGTGGCATATGCGCCTTGATTTTTCAATGCTTTGGCAAAAGTGAAACCGGTAAAATGGTCTATTACTGAGAGGATGCAAGTATGACCTCTATTAGAAACAGGTAATCCTCCACTTGTACCAAAAAGGTCAAATGAAACGATGTCGAAAGGGAACCTTGCTACTGGCACTCTTCCCAAGGGGGGATTTGGGTACGTTTGTGGATTTTTTCTTAAGTTACAAGCTTCACATGTACTTATAAAATCTTTGAGTTTTGTTAATGCCGACGGAACATAAAAGTATTGTTTTAGTTTGTGAAACGTCTTGATTATTCCTAAGTGTCCGCCTACCTCCGAATGGAAGTATTCAAAGGCAGGTACAATTAAGTTTTGGGGGAGCACTGGGATTACTAAGGTTTGATTTCTATTCGTTTCGCTTGTTACAATCCTGGAAAGGATTTCTTCGTCAAAGTCATAATAAAAATTGTCTATTTCCCGTCTTAGGGCTTTGAACTTATTAGGGAGATTTTCAGAATTCACAAAGTAAATAATGAGAGTTAAACACATTTCATCTCTAACTGGGTTTCTTTTAATTTTCTCAAGGGATAAGGGAATGTCTCGTAGCCCTTCTTCTTACTTAGGGATTTTTGTTTTATTCTTTTTTTTTTTTTGTTTACTGAGATTAAGGATAGTTATTTTTTTATTTTAATTATATGAAGGGTTATCATCATGGTATCTACTTAGGTAATCTCAAGGGGCATTCTGTTTACCGGTCACGTGTTCAAATTCGTAATCCAGATCTTGGATTTTCATTATCCATCGCGCTAAAATTCCGGTTGGATTCTTGAATATGCTTAGGTATTGTAAGCTTTTATGGTCCGAGCGCAGTTTAAATTTTCGACCTACTAAATAATGTCTAAATTTGTCTAAGTGGTAAATTATAGATAGTAACTCCAATTGCGTTGCTGAATAACTACTTCCTCCTTTGGTTAGAGTTCTGCTTGAATAGCATATGGCCCTCTCTATATATTGAGGGGGGTCCGGTTGCGATTCGAGGTTGTTTTCCACGGGCATTATTTGGGAAAGGATTGCACCGACACCTAGAGCTGAAGCATCGGTGGTAACCACGAATGTACCTTTTTCAAAGTCTGGTAACGCTAATATTGGTTCAGAAGTAAGAGCTTTCTTGAGATTGTTTAAAGAAGTTTGAGCTTCCTGAGACCAGGTAATATTTTGGGAATTCCCTTTGGTTAGATCTGTTAGGGGTTTTGCGATTTGGGCGTAGTTGGATATAAATTTTCTAAAATAACTGGTTAAACCTATAATGCCTCTTAATTGTTTCATAGTTTTTGGCGGCTTAAGATTCTCTACACATTTTATCTTCTCGGGGTCCGGTGATATTTGACCTTGGGTCACTATCATTCCTAAGAATTTTATTTCGGATTGAAACAAATTTACCTTTTCCGGTCTACATTTCAGATTACCCTCTCTGAATTTTTCGAAAACTTTGGTTAGTGTGTTTATGTGATCTTCTGGTGTTTCTCCCACACAAATAACATCATTCACAATATGGATAATATTTTCTATACCTCGTAATAAATGTAACAGAGGTCTACATAATGCACTTGAACTAGTTTTGAGTCCGAAGGGTACTCTCAAATATTAATAGGAACCACATTCCGTCGTCGAAAAGGCCGTTTTATAAACGTCATCATCTGCTATCTTAACCTGATGATAACCTTGCGTGAGGTCAAGGGATGTAAAAATTTAATTCTTGGTTGAAATGGAGTGTAGGATTTCATCAATTCGGGGCAGGGGAAATTTGTCGCTAACTACCTGCTTATTTAAGGCTCTATAATCCACTACAAGTCTAAGGTCCTTGTTCTTTTTTGGTACTAGTATAACGGGGGCTGAATACGGGCTTATACTCGGCCGTATAATATTGTTTCTTTCTAATTCGTGGATTTTATTTTTTAACCAGCTTTTATAGGGATGGGGGATGCGATAGGGCTGTTTAGCTACAGGTAACCCTGTGGTTTGGATAGAGTGTTGATAGAATGGTATCAACCCGATGTCTTCCTCACATGTAGAAAAAATATCTCTAAAGTTCCAAAGTAATTCACATAATTTTTCCTTTAATTGCGTATTTTGTATGTGATCTAATTTAAATTTTTCGAAAAATTGGGGTTTTGTTAGGGGGTACCTATTCTTTGGATTATTAGTTCCGATGTTATTAACTAAGCTTTCCTTTGAGTCTCTCCATTTGTTTAGCTCATGCTCAGAAATAACCTGTATTTCTACGAGACATGTTCCTTTTTTCAATGTAATCATATCGTTTCATGCGTGTTAGTTAACCAAATAAAACCTTCGCCTTTTTCATATGAAATGATCTGTTCTTCACAAGACAGATTTTCTGGAATTTCTTTGCACGGGGATGCGAACCAAATTTCAGAATTGTCATTTACAGGGGTAACCATTTGAGAGATTTGTACTCTTTGCATAGTATTTGGGGGGATTTTTGTTTTACGTACTGTGAACCCATAATATTTCTCTCCCGAGTTATTCTCTATTAAGTTGAGGTTGGCGCTTGGCTGTTTCAAGTCTTCCGCTTTCAGGGTTGATTGTAAGGGTGACTTCAAGATTTTTCCCTTTACAATATTGTTTGGATTTATTATTTTATTCCACAATTCAGCTAGTTTCTTTATCTTTTTTTGTCTATACTCCCGCATTTTTCCTATTTTTACTTTTACAGGCTCGATCCACTTGCTGTTGGATTTTCTTTCTCGTCCCGTGGAAGAAAAGGACGCGACGTGATGTATAGAAGATTTGATTCTATTCACAGTTGCTTCCCCTTTCCCCACGCGTTGGAGAATAGGATCGTATGGATACACAAGTCTGTTATTTGCTGTATCTAATAACACCTTATTAGATTTTAAAAAGTTAGCACCAATTATCGCTTCATATGGGAAATTTTTGCAGATTATGAAGTTTGTAGGAAAGATCCTATTATCTTTCATCACATCTAGGCATATGGAGCCTATAGCTTCCAGCTTATGCCCCGTGACACTTGTTAATTTGGGAATATTGAAATTTTTCTGTCGTTTAATATATACTGGTAGTCTATTAAATATATTCGAATTTATTATGTTAACCGATGCACCCGAATCTATTAATGCTTTGAAGTTAATACTTGCAACACTAAAATTATTTAATATAGGAAGTATATCATTATTATCACTAAAAGAAGGTACAATTAATGGCTGGGAACTATAAAAAATACTGGCCTTCAGGGTCTTAGTTAATCCCCTTGGGGGCCAGATTCATGTTCGTGGGAACTTGTTGCGTCGGTTGGGGGTTGAGCGTTGGCTGTGATCTAAAACTCGTTTGCGTTAGACGTTTGCAGCTGATTTACGGGAGATTTTCGTGATTTCCACGCGGTATTGCAAAGGTTACAGTTTCTTGTGCCGACGGCTCGCGGCATTTGTTCATTTTGTATTGACGAAAAATTTCTTTCATTTCCCGTTGGAAAAAAATATCCTCTGTTATCGGTTGTATTTCTGTTGAATCTAGTTGGATATACTGTTCGCGAATTAAATTGGTACATGTTCTGTCGCGTTTTGCGTTGGGTAACCGATAATTATTTTGTCGGTTGGCTGAGGAATTGGACTAGGGCTGTTGAGGCGTATATTGGGAAGGATTCGAATATGCAAATCCTTGTTGGTACGGGTTGCGGAACGATGGGAGACGTGGGGGGTTATTTCTATAGTTTCCTGACCCATTGGCATTTAAGTTTGTTCTCCCGAACAAACGGTTATTAAAATTGGGGGTTGCTGGTGTAAAGTTATTTCTAGTACGGCATTCCCTGGCAATATGTTCTTGTTTATGACATGTATAGCGTATAATTGGGGGGTTCTGTGCGTTGTTTGTCGTATTCGTGGGTACAAAACGTACCATCCTTTATCTTGTAGGGGCTGGAGATCTCTCTTGGTTTGGTTTGGGTGAGTTTTCTCTTGGAAAGAAATTTGGGGAAGTTGGTCGTGATCGTCCCGGAGTTGAATTTTCTACATTATTTATCCTTGACTTATTGTGGTTCGCCACATATTGAGTCAATTTCTTTCATTCTCTCTACTTTCTGGACTGCTAGCTCTAAAGTTTGGATATTCTTTGATATTAACATTCGGTATAGTTTGGGGCTTAACCCTTGCATGAAAGCATTTAGTAAAATTTTATCGTATAAAGGGCCCGTTTCTTTTCCATATTTTGCCTCAATTGATACCATTACCTTATGTAGGTATTTCCTAACATTTTGTGTTTCGTTAAAACGTACCGTACGATGCTTCAATTTTTGTGTTGAACTGGTTTCAACAAATCTTTCTCGGAACGCTTTTAGTAATTTTTCGATTGAGTTTATAGGAAGATTGTTATCTTCCCCTATCGTATTTTCTATATGTTTCAAGAATGTTAGTGCTTGCCCCTTAAGTCTCATTAACAACATGTTTACTAATGATTTTAAGTCCGTTTGGGTTATTTCTACGAATTGGTTTAATTGAATAACAAACTCGTCTACGTCTTCGTCACCGTTATATGAAGGAAGTGATTTTGAAATTTCCACTGTTTTGGCAATGATTTTTTGCTTTAATAATTGTTCGTTTTGATCCAACGACATATTGATTTGTTTTTTTGTTGGGTTAAAATTCGGTACTGGTTTTATTTATTTTGATACTATCTAAATTTGATACTTCTTAATTATATGTATTTTTTTTTGCTACTATTTTCGGGGGATTTAGGTTTAACAAAATATTGTACTTCAAAATATGCACAAATTATGACACTTTAAAGCATGCAAAAAAAAATATGACACTTCAAAGCATGCGGAAAAAATGGTACTTTAATGCATGCACACTTTCCCCATGCGTAATATTTCTCAAAAATCTCCTTTTTTTTCTTTTTTTTCAATGTTGTCCTTGTGTTTTTGCTCCTTTAAACAGGCCGCGCCAATTCTAATGGGGGGGGGTTTATTAATTTGAAAAGGGAGCCACTTCTATAATGAAAGTTTATACTAATGGGGAGGTTTTAAAACGACTAATTCTTAAATCTTCTTTGGAGGTTTCCCAATAGGGAATTTCCAATTAATTAATTTAACGGGAAATTTAGTTAAGCTCTTGGTTGGCAGTCCACGAGTGGGCTACCTGAGTGGAGGCTGAGCTTCCAGAGTGGGGAGCTTAAACTAGGAGTATATGTAGGGAGCTTATATTAACGGCCATGCTAAGTTGACATCTGATTTATGAGTCTCAGTTTCCCTTAGGAGCGAGCGAAGCCACAATGACTAACGAGCCTGAGAAATATCAATGCAAGAGAATAAAGTAGAACAGTAATGCATGTATTATTACTTACATAATAGTCGCAGAGTTCTTGGTTGTATCAACAAAATAACAAATTGTACTGAGACGAAATAACTCAAAGTTTGTACGCTTCAAAAGTTTATTACAACACAATCATGGTAAAAGACTGATAAATAAAACTGCTAGAAGACTGGTGTAAGACTCAAAATAGACTCCGACTAAGACTCAACTAAAACCCAAAATAGACTAGCTCAAATTTGGTAAGTTCTAACTATCTATCCTCTGCGATTTTGCCGGAGGTTACGTTTAGGCGTTGCTAAAAGTATATTTTTTTCAGTCCTTGTTGGCTGCACTATTCGTCCTGCATTACTATTGGTCAGGCTTGCACCAATGGGCTACTTGGGTTTAATTAAAGTTTATGACTTTTAAGATATCACTTTGGAATTTTTCTAACACTAAAAATTCTACAATGCAATATTTTACTAGCAGGTGTCGCTTAATTTATGACTTTTAAGATATCACTCTGGAATTTTTCGAACGATCAAAGTTTTATATTGTAACATTTTCCCAGCAGGGGGTCGCTTAATTTTCAGAAGACTTATATTTTATTTCTTTGAAAGTTTGTAAACGATAAAACAAATTAATTTCACAAATATAACCCGTTTTAAATTTATTCTACAGAACAATGCAATTAGCTTAAGCAAATGTATTTTGCATTTTGAGTGACTACTTTTTTTGTAGTGTAAATCTTACTGTCTTGACAGTTTGGTATTTTCGAGTGCTTATTATTCGAACACAGGTGTTAGTTACCTGTCGTATAAAATTTGGTCAAGCTAATATTTATTGGATACTTTGGAGACGGGGAGTCGGATTTACTTGTTACATTTTCTGTGGGAAAGATTTTTTGTTTAATTAACTACATTTATTTCAGTATTTTAAATTGAACATTTGATATTTGTTTGATTTGTAGGTTACTTGAATTTTGATGTATATTTAGAAACTTGAATTTTCTGATTCAAATCCTTGGGTGATGTTACTTTATTGGGGTAACTTAAATTGGGGAATTTTGATGTATATTTACTTTACTGGGGTAACTTTAATTGGGGAATTTTGATGTATATTTTTTTGAGAATCTATCCCATTACATTTTAACAAAAACTCTAAGCTAAGACTCTAAGCTAAAACTCTAAACTCTTAACTATTACTAAACTAAACTTCAACTTTAACAAAAACTCTAAGCTAAGACTCTAATCTAAAACTCTAAACTCTTAAATATTACTAAACTAAACTAGAACTTCGACAAAAACTATGCTAAGACTCTAATATAAAAACTCTAAACTCTTAACTAAAACTATACTAAACTAGAATTCTAACAAAAACTCTAAGCTAAGACTATAAGATAAAAATATAAACTAATAAATAAAACTAAAATAAACTAGAACTCTAACTAAATGTCTAAGGTATGAATCTAAGGTAAAACATAAAAATCTTAACTAAAACTAAACTAAACTAGAACTCTAACAAAAACTTTAAGCTAAGACTCTAATCTAAAAACTCCCAACTCTTAACTAAAACTAAACTAAACTAAAACTCTAAGCTAAGTCTCTAAGGTAAAACTCCAAACTCTTAACTATATCTAAACTAAACTAGAACTCTAACAAAAACTCTAGGCTAAGACTCTAAGCTAAAACTCTAAACTAAAACTGAACTAAGAAAGAAATAAAACAAAAACTCTGAGCGATCACTCTACTTTAAAAACTCTAAATTCTTAAAACAGCTTAAACTAAACAAGATATCACGCAAAAACTCTTTTATGAGACTGTATAATAAAACTCTATAATCTAAACTAAACCTAAACTAAACTAAAACTCTAAGCTAATTATCTAATGTAAAAATTCGAACTCCTAACTATAACTAATCTACACTAGAACTCTAACAAGAACTCTAAGATAAGACTGTAAACTTTTAAATAAAACTAGACTAAACTAGAACTCTAAAAAAAAAAATAAGCTGTGACTCTAGGATAAAACTCTAAATTCTTAACTAAAACGAAACTAAACAAGAACTCTAAGCTAAGTCTCTATTGTAAAACTCCAAACTCTTAACTATAACTAAACTTAACTAGGACTCTAACAAAAACTCTAAGCTAAAACTCTAAACTCTTAACTAAAACTAAACTAAACTAGAACTCTAATTAAAACTCCGAATCTAAGCTAAAACTCTAGACTAAAATATAACTGCAACAAAAAACTCTAAACTAAGACTCTAACCTAAAAACTCTAGACTAGAAACTGAAACTAAACTGCGCTATAACTATAAAAAACCCTACGATAAGACTATATGGTAAAACTATAAACTATAAAATAAAATTAAACTTAACTAAAGATCACATATAAGAATCTAAGCTAAAAACTCTCAAATCTAAAATATAACTCAAATAATATAGACCTAGCACAACAACTCTTATAAAATACTGTAAGCTAAAAAACTTCATGCTCTTAACTAAAACTAAACTAAACTAAAACTCTAAGCTAAGAATCACAGATAAAACTCAAATCTCATCACTATTACTAAGCAGAAATACTTATTTATGACAATGTCTGAGCTAACACTCTAAGCTCGAACTCTAAACTATGAACTCTTACTAAACTAAACTTCAACCTTAACAAGAAGTCTAAGCTAAGACTCTAAGCTAAAACTCTAAGCTCTTAACTATTACTAAACTAAACTAAAACTTCGACAAAAACTATGCTAAGACTCTAAGCTAAAAACTCTAAACTCTTAACTGAAACTATAATAAACTATAACTTTAACAAAAACTCTTTGCTGAGACTCGAAGATAAAATTCCAAACTCATAACTAAAACTAAACTAAACTAGAAATCTAACTAAATGTCTAAGCTAATTCTCTAATGTAAAACTCCAAACTCTTAACTATATCTAAACTAAACTAGAAATATAACAAAAACTATGAGCTAAGACTCTAAGCTAAAACTCTAAACTCATAACTATTACTAAACTAAACTATAACTCTAACAAAAACTATAAGCTAAGACTCTAAGCTAAAACTCTTAACTATTTACTAAAAATAAAATAAACTAAAACTTTAACAAAAAATATAATCCAATAAAATAATCTAAAAAATATAAACTCTTAACTAAAACTAAACTAAACTATAAATCTAAAATAAACTATAAGCTAAGACTCTAAGGTAAAACACCGAACTTTTAACTATCACTAAACTAAACTAGAACTCTAACAAAAACTCTAAGCTAAGACTCTAAGCTAAAAAACTCTAAACTCTTAACTAAAACTTAACTAAACTAAAACTCTATGCTAAGTCTATAAGGTAAAACTCCAAACTCTTAACTATATGTAAACTAAACTAGAACTCAAAACTAAAACAAACTAGAACTCTAACAAAAACTCTAAGCTAAGACTCTAAGCTAAAATTCTAAACTCTTAACTAAAACTAAACTAAACTAGAACTCTAACTAAAACTCTAAGATAAGACTCTAAGTTAAAAAACTCTAAACTCTAAACTAAAAATAAACTAGACTAGAACTATAACTTAAAATCAAAGTTAAAAAATAAAATTCTTAAATAAAATAAAAATAAACTTCAATTCTAACAAAAACTCTAAGATAAGACTCTAAGCTAAAACTCTAAACTATTAACTAAAACTAAACTAAACTAGAACTTCAACAAAAACTCTAACTCTAAGCTAAAAACTATAAACTCTTAACTAAAACTTAACCAAAATATAACTCTAAGTAAAACTCTAAGCTATGACTCTAAGCTAAAACTCTAAATTCTGAACTGTAACTAAAACTAAACTAAACTAGAACTCTAACTAAAACTCTAAGCTAAGACTCTATGGTAAACTCTAAACTCTAACTAAAACTAAACTAAACTAGAACTCTAACAAAAACTCTAAGCTAAGACTCTAACTAAAACTCAAACTCTTAACTAAAATTAAACTAAACTAGAACTCTAACTAAAACTCTAAGCTAAGACTCCAAACTCTAAACTAAAACTAAACTAAACTAGAAACTCTAACATAAACTCTAAGCTAAGACTCTAAGCTAAAAACACTAAACTCTTAACTAAAACTAAAATAATAGTAGAACCTCAACAAAAACTCTAAGCTGAGACTCTAAGTTAAAACTCTAAACTCTTAACAAAACTAAACCAAACTAGAACTCTAACAAAACTCAAGCTAAGACTCTAAGGTAAAACACCAAACTCTTAACTAAAACTAAACTAAACTAGAACTC
>NW_028300375.1:0-78764 GCF_049724085.1 Artemia sp. Qi Xiang Cuo
AGATTCAGACATACAAACAGAGAAAGACAGACACTTTAGACATACAAACCATCAAAGACAAACACTTGCACTTGCAAACACAAACCCAGACATACAAACAGATAAAGACATTCAATTAAGATATAAAAAACAATCCTTACAAACAATTGGACTTTCAAATAAAAATACACTAAAAAACAAAAATATATTTAGAGATACAAACTGAGAAAGACAGTAAATATAGACATTCAAACCAACATAGACAATCACTTTGACTTTCAAACACAAGCACAGAAATACGAACAAATATATTCAGACAAAAAAAACGAGATAGACATTAACTATCTACACAAAAAACAACACTTACAATCACATTTACTTTAAAATATCAACTTAAAAATACTACAAAACATAGTTTGAAAAAAAAAAAGAGAAAGAGAAGTAGAGTAGACATACAAACAAACAAAGAAAATAACTTGCACTTGCAAAAACCAAACCAGAAATACAAACAAATAGATTCTGACATACAAAAATATAAAGACAGGCACTGTAAAAATACAAAACAACAAAGACAAACACTTGGACTTGCAAAAACCAACCCAGATATACAAACAAAAAGATTAAGACATAAATACAGAGACAGACAGTTACATTAGATATTCAAAACAACACAGACAAACACTTGGACTTGCAAACACCAACCCACACATACAAACAAACAGATTCCGACATACAAATAGAGAAAGACAGGTACTTTAGACATACAAACCAACAAAGAAAACCCCTTGGACTTGCAAACACCAACCCAGAAATACGATCATATAGAGATTCAGACATACAAACAGAGAAAGACAGGCACTTTAGACATACAAACCAACAAAGAAAAACACTTGGACTTGCAAACACCAACCCACACATACAAACAAATAGATTCACACAAAGAATCTGGGAAAGAGAGACACTTTAGACATACAAAACACCAAAGACAAACTCTTGGACTTTCAACCACCAACCCAGAAAAACAAAAAAATAGATTCAGACATATAATAAGAGAAAGACAGGCAATTTAGACATACAAACCAACACACACAAACGCTTTGACTTGCAAACACGAACACGCACATACAAACAAATTTATTTAGACATACTAATAGAGAGATACAGGAACTATAGACATACAAACAAAAAACTAAAAACACTTTGAATACAAAACATCAACCCACAAATACAAACAGAGAAATATAACCACTTAAGACATATAAACCAACAAAGACAAACACTTGGACTTGCAAACACCAACCCAGACATACAAACAAATAGATTCAGACATACAAACTGAGAAAGAAAGACACTTTTGACATAAAAACCAACAAAGACAAACCCTTGGACTTGCAAACACCAACCCACACATACAAACAAATAGATTCAGATATACAAACAGAGAGAGACATGCAATTTAGACATACAAACCAACAAAGACAAACCCTTGGACTTGCAAACACCAACCCACACATACAAACAAATTGATTCAGACATACGAACAGAGAGAGAAATTCAATTTAGACATACAAACCAACAAAGACAAACACTTGGACTTGTAAACACCTACCCAGACATACAAACCAATAGATTCAAACATAAAAACAGAGAAAGACAGGCACTTTAGACATAAAAACCAACAAAGACAAACACTTGGACTTGCAAACACTAACCCAGACATACAAACAAATAGATTCAGACATACAAACCAAGAAAGACAGGCACTTTAGACATACAAACCAACAATGACAAGGTCTTGGACTTTCAAACATAAACCCATACATACAAAAAATAGATTCAGACATACAAACCGAGAAAGACAGGCACTTTAGACATACAAACCAACAATGACAAACACTTGGACTTGCAAACACCAACCCAGACCTACAAAAAATAGATTCAGACATACAAACAAAGAAAGACAGGCACTTTAGACATACAAACCAACATTTGGACTTGCAAACACCAACCCAGACAAACAAACAAATAGATTCAGACATACAAATAGAGAAAGACAGGCACTTTGAACCTCAGAACCAACAAACACTTGGACTTGCAAACACCAACACAGACATACAAACAAATAGATTCAGACATACAAACAGAGAAAGACAGGCAATTTAGACATACAAACCAACAAAGACAAACACTTGGACATGCAAACACCAATTCAGACATACAAACAAATAGATTCAAACATAAAAATAGAGAAAGACAGGCACTCTAGACATACAAACCAACAAAGACAATCACTTGGACTTGCAAACACCAACCCAGACATACAAACAGAGAAAGACGGACACTTTATACATACAAACCAACAAAGACAAACACTTGGACTTGCAAACACCAACCCAGACATACAAACAAATAGATTCAGAAATGCAAACAGAGAAATACAGACACTTTAGACATACAAACCAACAAAGACAAACACTTGGACTTGCAAACACCAACCCAGACATACAAAAATAGATTCGGACATACAAACAGAGAAAGAGAGGCAATTTAGACATACAAACCAACAAAGACAAACACTTGGACTTGCTAACACCAACCCAGACATACAAACAAATAGATTCAGACATTCAAACAGAGAAAGACAGGCACTTTAGACATAGAAACCAACAATGACAAGCACTTGGACTTGCAAACACCAACCCAGACATACAAACAAATAGATTCAGACACACAAACAGAGAAAGAGAGGCACATTAGACATACAAACCAACAATGACAAACACTTGGACTTGCAAACACCAACCCAGACCTTCAAATATATAAATTCAGACATACAAACAGAGAAAGACTGGCACTGTATATAATGAAGCCAACAAAGACAACCTCTTGGACTTGCAAACACCAACCCAGACATACAAAAAAATATATTCAGACAGACATATAGAGAAATAGAGATACTCTAGACATACAAACTAACACAGACAAACACTTGGACTTGCAAACACCAACCCACACATACACACAGAGAGAGACGGGCACTTTAGACATAAAAACCAACAAAGAGAAACACTCGGACTTGAAAACACCAATCCAGACATACAAACAAACATATTCAGACATACAAACAGGGAAAAACAGGCACTTTAGACATACAAACCAACAAAGACAAACACTTGGACTTGCAAACACCAACCCAGACATCCAAACAAATAGATTGAGACATACAAACAGAGAAAGATAGGCACTTTAGACATACAAACCAACAAAGACTGACACTTGGACTTGTAAACACCAACCCAGACATACAAACAAATAGATTCAGACATACAAACAGATAAAGACAGTCACTTTAGACATACAAACCAACACAGACAAACACTTGGACTTGCAAACACGAACCCGGACATACAAACAAATTTATTCAGACATACGAACAGAGAGAGACGTGCAATTTAGACAAACAAACCAACAAAGACAAACACTTGGACTTGCAAACATCAACCCACACATAAAAACAGAGAAAAACAAACACTTTAGACATATAAACCAACAAAGACAAACACTTGGACTTGCAAACACCAACCCAGATATACAAACAAATATATTCAGACATACAAACTGAGAAAGACAGTCACTTTTTACATACAAACCAACAAAGACAAACACTTGGACTTGCAAACACCAACCCACACATACAAACAAATAGATTCACATATATAAACAGAGAAAGACAGGCACTTTAGACATAAAAACCAACAAACACAAACGCTTGGACTTGCAAACACAAACCCACACATAAAAACAAATAGATTCAGATATACAAACAGAGATAGACATTCAATTTAGACATACAAACAAACAAAGACAAACACTTGGACTTGTAAACACCTACCCAGACATACAAACCAATAGATTCAAACATACAAACAGAGAAAGACAGGCACTTTAGACATAAAAACCAACAAAGACAAACACTTGGACTTGCAAACACTAACCCAGACATACAAACAGATAGATTCAGACATACAAACCAAGAAAGACAGGCACTTTTGACATACAAACCAACAATGACAAGGTCTTGGACTTGCAAACATCAACCCAGACATACAAAAAATAGATTCAGACATACAAAAAGAGAAAGACAGGCACGTTAGACATACAAACCAACAATGACAAACACTTGGACTTGCAAACACCAACCCAGACATACAAAAAATAGATTCAGACATACAAACAGAGAAAGACAGGCACATTAGACATACAAACCAACAAAGACAAACATTTGGACATGCAAACACCAACCCAGACATACAAACAAATAGATTCAAACATACAAATAGAGAAAGATAGGCACTTTAGACATACAAACCAACAAACACAAACACATGGAATTGCAAACACCAACCCAGACATACAAACAAATAGATTCAGACTTACAAACAGAGAAAGACAGACACTTTAGACATACAAACCAACAAAGACAAACACATAGACATGCAAACACTAACCCAGACATACAAACAAATAGATTCAGACATACAAACAGAGAAAGAAAGCCACATTAGACATACAAACCAACAATGGACTTGCAAACACCAACCCAGACATACAAACAAATAGATTCAGACATGCAAATAGAGAAAGACAGTCACTTTAGACATACAAACCAACAAAGACAAACACTTGGACTTGCAAACACCAACCCAGACATACAAACAAATAGATTCAGACATACAAACAGAGAAAGACAGGCACTTTAGAACTTAAAAACCAACAAAGACAAACACTTGGACTTGCAAACACCAACCCAGACATTCAAACAAATAGATTGAGACATACAAACAGAGAAAGATAGGCACTTTAGACATACAATCCAACAAAGACTGACACTTGGACATGCAAACACCAACCCAGACATACAAACAAATAGATTCAGACATACAAACAGAGAAATACAGGCAATTTAGACATACAAACCAACAAAGACAAACACTTCGACTTGCAAACACCAACACGCAAATACAAACATATTTATTTAGACATATGAACAGAGAGAGACATGCAATTTAGACATACAAACAAACACAGAAAAACACTTTGAATTCCAAAAATCAACAAAGAAATACAAACAGAGAAATATATAAACTTTAGACATGTAAACCAACAAATACAAACACTAGGACTGGCAAACACAAACACATATATACAAACAAATATATTCAGACATACAAAATGAGAAAGAAAGTCAATTTTTACATACAAACCAACAAAGACAAACACTTGGACTTGCAAACACCAACCCACACATACAAACAAATAGATTCAGATATACAAACAGAGAAAGACAGGCACTTTAGACATACAAACCAACAATCACAAGCGCTTGGACTTGCAAACACCAACCCACACATACAAACAAATATATTCAGATATACAAACAGAGATAGACATTCACTTTAGACATACCACCAAACAAAGACAAACACTTGGACTTGTAAACACCTACCCAGACATACAAACAAATAGATTCATACATACAAACAGAGAAATACAGGCACTTTAGACATAAAAACCAACAAAGGCAAACACTTGGACTTGCAAACACTAACCCAGACATACAAACAGATAGATTCAGACATACAAACCAAGAAAGACAGGCACTTTTGACATACAAACCAACAATGACAAGGACTTGGACTTGCAAAAATCAACCCAGACATACAAAAAATAGATTCAGACATACAAACAGAAAAAGACAGGCACTTTAGACATAAAAACCAACAATGACAAACACTTGGACTTGCAAACACCAACCCAGACCTACAAAAAATAGATTCAGACATACAAACAAAGAAAGACAGGCACTTTAGACATACAAACCAACAAAGACAAACATTTGGACTTGCAAACACCAACCCAGACATACAAACAAATAGATTCATACATACAAATAGAGAAAGATAGGCACTTTAGACATACAAACCAACAAACACAAACACATGGACTTGCAAACACCAACCCAGACATACAAACAAATAGATTCAGACTTACAAAAAGAGAAAGACAGACAATTTAGACATACAAACCAACAAAGACAAACACATGGACTTGCAAACACCAACCCAGACATACAAACAAATAGATTCAGACATACAAACAGAGAAAGACAGACACTTAAGACATACAAACCAACAAAAACAAACACTTGGACTTGCAAACATCAACCCAGATATACAAAAAAATAGATTCAGACATACAAACAGAGAAATACAGGCACTTTAGACATACAAACCAACAGACAAACACTTGGCCTTGCAAACACCAACCCATAAATCAAAACAAATAGATTCAGAAATACAAAAAGAGAAAGACAGGCACTTTAGACATACAAACAAACAAAGACAAAGGACTTACAAACACCAACCCAGACATACAAACAAATAGATTCAGACATACAAAAAGAGAAAGACAGGCACTTTAAAAATACAAACCAACAAAGACAAACACTTGGACTTGCAAACACCAACCCAGACATTCTAACAAACAGATTGAGACATACAATCAGAGAAAAACAGGCACTTTAGACATGCAAACCAACAAAGACAAACACTTGGACTTGCAAACACCAACCAAGACATGCAAACAAATAGATTCAGACATACAAACAGTGAAAGACAGGCACTTTAGACATACAAACCAACAAAGACAAACACTTGGACTTGCAAACGCCAACCCAGACATACAAACAAATAGATTCAGGCATACAAACAGAGAAAGACAGGCACTTTAGACACACAAACCAACATAGAAAAACACTTGGACTTGCAAACACCAACCCAGACATACAAACAAATAGATTCTGACATACAAAGAGAGAAAGACAGGCACTTTAGACATACAAACCAACAAAGACAAACACTTGGAGATGCAAACACCAACCCAAGCATACAAACAAATAGATTCAGACATACAAACAGATAAAGACAGGTACTTTAGACGTGCAAAATAACAAAGACAAACACTTGGACTTGCAAACAACAACCCAGACACACAAAAAAATAGATTCAGACATACAAATAGAGAAAGAGAGGCACTTTAGACATACAAACCAACAAAGACAAACACTTGGACACGCAAACACCAATCCAGACATACAAACAAATAGAGTCAAACATACAAATAGAGAAAGACATGCACTTTAGACATACAAACAAACAAAGACAAACACTTGGACTTGCAAACACCAACCCAGAAATTCAAACAGATAGATTCAGACATATAAACAGAGAAAGACAGACACTTTAGACATACAAGCCAACAAAGACAAACACTTAGACTTGCAAACACCAACCCAGACATACAAACAAATAGATTCAGATATACAAACAGAGAAAGACAGTCACTTTCGACATAGAAACCAACAAAGACAAACACTTGTACTTGCAAACACCAACCCACAAATACAAACAAATAGATTCAAACATACAAACAGAGAAAGACAGGCACTTTAGACATACAAACCAACAGAGATAAACACTTGGACTTTCAAACACCAACCCAGACATAAAAACAAATAAATTCAGACATACAAACAGAGAAAGACAGGCACTTTAGACATACAAACCAACAAAGAGAAACACTTGGACTTGCAAACACCAACCCAGACATACAAACAAATAGATTCAGACATACAAATAGAGAATAACAGGCGCTTTAGACATACAAACCAACAATGACAAGCACTTGGACTTGCAAACACTAACCCAGACATACAAACAAATAGATTCACCCATACAAACAGAGAAAGACAGGTACTTTAGACATACAAATCAACAATGACAAACACTTGGACTTACAAACACAAACCCAGACATACAAACAAATAGATTAAGACATACAAAAAGAGAAAGACTGGCACTTTATACATGCAAACCAACAAAGCCAAAAACTTGGACTTGCAAACACCAACCTAGACATACAAACAAATAGATTCAGACATACAAATGGAGAAAGACAGGCACTTTAGACATACAAACCAACAAAGACGAACACTTGGACTCGCAAACACTAACCCAGACATACAAACAGAGAAAGACAGACACTTTAGACATACAAACCAACAAAGACCAACACTTGGACTGGCAAACACCAACTCGGACACACAAACAAATAAATTCAGACATACAGACAGAGAAAGACAGGCACTTTAGACATACAAACCAACAAAGACAAACGCTTGGACTTGCAAACACCAACCCAGACATACAAAAAAATAGATTCAGACATACAAACCGAGAAAGACAGGCAATTTAGACATATAAACCAACAAAGACAAACACTTGGACTTGCAAACACCAACCCATACATACAAAAAAACAGATTCAGACATACAAGCAGGTAAAAACAGGGTTTTTAGACATACAAACCAGCAACGACAAACAGTTGGACTTGCAAACACAAAACAAGAAATACAAACAAATAGATTCAATCATACAATTAGAGCAAGTAATTAAATTTATACATTAACAACACCACATACGATCTTTTTGCATGGATATCAAAAACCCATAAATACAAACAAAATAATTAAGACATACAATCAGAGAACGACAAGCTTATAGTACTTACAAACCAACAAAGATCAACAGTTTGACTTGAAAACACCAGACCAGACATACAAACAAATATATTCAGACATACAAACAGAGAAAGAAATGCACTTTAGACATACAAACCAACAATGACAAACACTTGGACTTGAAAACACAAACTCAGACATACGAACAAATAGATTCAGAATTACAAACAGAGAAAGAAAGGTACTTTAGACATACAAACCAAAAGAGACAAGCACTTGGACTTGCAAACACCAACCCAGACATACAAACAAATAGATTCAGACATACAAACAGAGAAAGACAGGCACTTTAGACATACAAACCAACAAAGACAAACACTTTCACATGCAAACACCAACCCAGACATACAAACAGAGACAGAAAGCACTTTAGACATACAAACCAACAAAACCAAACACGACAACTATCAAATACAAGTCCACACACAAACACAACTAGATTTAGAAATGAAATCTGATGAAAACATTCCTTTTAGACATAAAAACCAACAAAGAAAAACACTTGAACTTGCAAAAAAAAACCTAGATATACAAAACAAATATATTAATACATAAACACAGATACAGACACTTACATTATACCTACAAAACAACAAAGACAAACCTTGGAATTGAAAACACCAACCCAGACATACAAAAAAATATATTCAGACATACAAATAGATAAAGACAGACACTTTAGACATACAAACCAACAAAGACAAACACATGGACTTGCAAACACCAACCCAGACATACAAACAAATAGATTCAGACATACAAACAGAGAAAGACATATACATTAGACATACAATCCAACAAAGACAAACACTTGGACTTGCAAATACCAACCCAGACTTACGAACAAATAGAGATTCAGACATACAAAAAGAGAAAGACAGGCACTTTAGACCTACAAACCAACAACGACAAACACTTGGACTTGCAAACACCAACCCAGACATACAAACAAATAGATTCAGACATACAAACAGAGAAAGACAGGCACTTTAGACATACAAACCAACGAAAACAAACACTTGGACTTGCAAACCCTAACCCAGACATACAAAAAAATAGATTCAGACATACAAATAGAGAAAGACAGGCACTTTAGACATAGAAACCAACAAAGACAAACACTTGGACTTGCAAACACCAACCCATACATACAAACAGAGAAAAAAAAACACTTTTCACATATAAACCAACAAAGACAAACACTTGGCCTTGCAAACACCAACCCAGAAATACAAACAAACAGATTCAGACATACAAACAGAGAAAAACAGTCATTTTAGACATACAAACCAACAAAGACAAACACTTGGACATGCAAACACCAAACCAGACATACGAACAAATAGATTCAAACATACATACATACAAAGACATTCAATTTAGACATACAAACCAACAATGACAAACACTTGGACTTGAAAACGCAAACTCAGACATACAAACAAATAGATTAAGACATACATAAAGAGAAAGAAAGGAAATTTAGACATACAAACCAAAAGAGACAAGTACTTGGACTTGCAAACACCAACCCAGACATACAAACAAAAGATTCAGACATACAAACAGAGAAAGACAGACACTCTAGATATACAAACCAACAAAGACAAATACTTGGACTTGCAAACACGAACCTAGACATACAAACAAAGAGATTCAGACCTACAAACAGAGAAACACAGACACTTTAGACATGCAAACCAACAAAGACAAACACTTTCACTTGCAAACACCAACACAGACATACAAACAGAGAAAGACCGGCACTTTAGACATACAAACCAACAAAGACAAACACTTGGACTTGCAAACACCAGCCCACACATACAAACAAATAGATTCAGACATACAATCAGAGAAAAACAGACCCTTTAGACATACAAACCAACAAAGACAAACACTTGGACTTGCAAACACCAGCCCAGACATACCAACAAATATATTCAAACATACAAACAGAGAAAGACAGGCACTTTAGACATACAAACCAACAAAGACAAACACTTGGACTTGCAAACACCAACCCAGACATACAAACAAAGAGATTCAGACATACAGAGAAAGAGAGAAAGAACAGAGAAAGACAGGCACTTTAGACATACAAACCAACAATGACAAGCACTTGGACTTGCAAACACCAACCGAAAAATACAAACAAAAAGATTCAGACATACAAACAGAGAAAGACAGGCACTTTAGACATACAAACCAACAATGACAAACACCTGGACTTGCAAACATCAACCCAAACATACAAACAAATAGATTCAGACATACAAACAGAGAAAGACATATACTTTAGACATACAATCCAACAAAGACAAACACTTTGACTTGCAAATACCAACCCAGACTTACGAACAAATAGATTCAGACATACAAACAGAGAAAGACAGGCACTTTAGACCTACAAACCAACAACGACAAACACTTGGACTTGCAAACACCAACCCAGACATACAAACAAATAGATTCAGACATACAAACAGAGAAAGACAGGCACTTTAGACAAACAAACCAACAAAGACAAACACTTGGACTTGCAAAACACAACCCAGACATACTAACTAATAGATTCAGACATACACAAAGAGAAAGACAGGCACTTTAGACATACAAACCAACAAAGACAAACACTTGGACTTGCAAACACCAACCCAGACATACAAACAGAGAAAAAAAAACACTTTTCACATACAAACCACCAAAGACAAACATTTGGACTTGCAAACACCAACCCAGACATACAAACAAATTGATTCAGACATACAAACAGAGAAAAACAGGCACTTTAGACACACAAACCAACAAAGACAAACACTTGGACTTGCAAACCCCAACCCAGACATTCAAACAAATTGATTCAGACATACACATAGAGAAAGACAGGCACTTTAGACATACAAACCAACAAAGACATACACTTGGAATTGCAAACACCAACCCATACATACAAACAGAGAAAAAAAAACACTTTTCACATACAAACCAACAAATACAAACATTTGGACTTGCAAACACCAACCCAGACATACAAACAAATTGATTCAGACATACAAACAGAGAAAAACAGGCATTTTAGACACACAAACCAACAGAGACAAACACTTGGACTTGCAAACGCCAATCCAGATAAACAAACAAATAGATTCAGACATAAAAATAGAGAAAGACAGGCACTGAACATGCGAACCAACAAAGACAAACACTTGGACTTGCAAACACCAACCCAGACATACAAACGAATAGATTCAGACATACAAATAGAGAAAGACAGGCACTTTAGACATACAAACCAACAAAGACAAACACTTGGACATGCAAACACCAACCCAGACATACAAACAAATAGATTCAAACATACAAATAGAGAAAAACAGGCACTTTAGACATACAAACCAACAAAGACAATCACTGAGACTTGCAAACACCAACCTAGACATACAAACAAATGGATTCAGACATACAAAAAGAGAAAGGCAGACACTTTATACATACAAACCAACAAAGACAAACACTTGGACTTGTAAACACCAACCCAGACATACAAACAAATAGATTCAGACATGCAAACAGAGAAATACAGACACTTTAGACATACAAACCAACAAAGACAAACACTTGGACTTGCAAACACCAACCCAGACATACAAAAATAGATTCAGACATACAAACAGAGAAAGCTATTCAATTTAGACATACAAACCAACAAAGACAAACGCTTGGACTTGCTAAGACCAACCCAGACATACAAACAAATAGATTCAGACATACAAAAAGAGAAAGACAGACACTTTAGACATACACACCAACAAAGACAAACACTTGGACTTGCGAACACCTACCTAGACATACAAACAAATAAATTCAGACATACAAACAGAGAAAGACAGGCACTTTAGACATACAAACAAACAAAGACAAACACTTGGACTTGCAAACACCAGCCCAGACATACAAACAAATAGATTCAGACATACAAACAGAGAAAGACAGGCACTTTAGACATACAAACCAACAAAGACAAACACTTGAAAGACAGGCACTTTAGACATACAAACTAACACAGACAAACACTTGGACTTGCAAACACCAACCCACACATACAAACAGAGAAAGACAGGCACTTTAGACATACAAACCAACAAAGACAAACACTTGGACTTGCAAACACCAACCCAGACATACAAACAAATAAATTCAGACATACAAACAGGGAAAAACAGGCATTTTAGACATACAAACCAACAAAGATAAACACTTGGACATGCAAACACCAAACCAGACATACGAACAAATAGATTCAAACATACAAATAGAGAAAGACAGGCACTTTAGACATACAAACCAACAAAGACAAACACTTGGACTTGAAAACGCAAACTCAGACATACAAACAAAAAGATTAAGACATAAAAACAGAGAAAGAAAGTTACTTTCGACATACAAACCAACAAAGACAAACACTTGGACTTGCAAACACCAACCCAGACATACAAACAAATAGAATCAGACATACAAACAGAGAAAGACAGGCACTATAGACATACAAACCAACAAAGACAAACACTTGGACTTGCAAACATGAACCCAGACATACAAACAAAAGATTCAGACATACAAACAGAGAAAGAAAGACACTTTAGACATACAAACCAACAAAGACAAACACTTGGACTTGCAAACACAAACCCAGACATACAAACAGAGAAAGACAGGCACTTTAGATATACAAACCAACAAAGACAAACACTTGAACTTGCAAACACCAACCCAGACATACAAACAAATAGATTCAGACAAAAAAACATAGAAATAAATTCCATTTAAAAATATAAAACACCAAAGACAAACACTTTGACTTACAAATACCGACCCAGACATACAAACAAATAGATTCAGACATACAAACAGAGAAAGACAGGTACTTTAGACATACAAAACAACAATGACAAACACTTGGACTTGCAAACACCAACCCAGACATACAAACAAATAGATTCATACATACAAACAGAGAAAGCCAGGCACTTTAGACATACAAACCAACAATGACAAGCACTTGGACTTGCAAACACCAACCGAAAAATACAAACAAAAAGATTCAAACATACAAACAGAGTCAGACAGGCACTTTAGACATACAAACCAACAATGACAAACACCTGGACTTGCAAACACCAACCCACACATACAAAAAAATAGATTCAGACATACAAACAGAGAAAGACATATACTTTAGACATGCAATCCAACAAAGACAAACACTTGGACTTGCAAATACCAACCCAGACTTACGAACAAATAGATTCAGACATACAAACAGAGAAAGACAGGCACTTTAGACCTACAAACCAACAACGACAAACACTTGGACTTGCAAACACCAACCCAGACATACAAACAAATTGATTCAGACATACAAACAGAGAAAGACATGCACTTTAGACATACAAACCAACAAAGACAAACACTTGGACTTGCAAACCCCAACCCAGACATTCAAATAAATTGATTCAGACATACAAATAGAGAAAGACAGGCACTTTAGACATACAAACCAACAAAGACATACACTTGGACTTGCAAACACCAACCCATACATACAAACAGAGAAAAACAAACACTTTTCACATACAAACCAACAAAAACAAACATTTGGACTTGCAAACAAAAACCCAGACATACAAACAAATTGATTCAGACATACAAACAGAGAAAGAAAGGCACTTTAGACGTACAAACCAACAGAGACAAACACTTGGACTTGCAAACACCAACCCACACATACAAACAAATAGATTGAGATATACAAACAGAGAGAGACATGCAATTTAGAGATACAAACCAACAAAGACAAACACTTGGACTTGCAAACACCTACCCAGACATACAAACCAATAGATTCAAACATACAAACAGAGAAAGACAGGCACTTTAGACATAAAACAAATAAAGACAAACACTTGGACTTGCAAACACCAACCCAGACATACAAACAAATATATTCAGACATACAAACAAAGAAAGACAGGCACTTTAGACATACAAACCAACAATGACAAGGTCTTGGAATTGCAAATACCAACCCAGACATACAAAAAAATAGATTCAAACATACAAACAGAGAAAGACAGGCACTTTAGACATTCAAACCAACAATGACGAACACTTGGACTTGCAAACACCAACCCAGACCTACAAACAAATAGATTCAGACATATAAACAAAGAAAGACAGGCACTTTAGACATACAAACCAACAAAGACAAACATTTGGACTTGCAAACACCAACCCAGACAAACAAACAAATAGATTCATACATACAAATAGAGAAAGACAGGCACTGAACATACGAACCAACAAAGACAAACACTTGGACTTACAAAGACCAACCCAGACATACAAACAAATAGATTCAGACATACAAACAGAGAAAGACAGGCACTTTAGACATACAAACCAACAAAGACAAACACTTGGACTTGCAAACACCAACCCAGACATACAAGCAAATAGATTCAAACATACAAATAGAGAAAGATAGGAACTTTAGACATACAAACCAACAAAGACAAACACTTGGACTTGCAAACACCAACCCAGACATACAAACAAATTGATTCAGACATACAAACAGAGAAAGACAGGCACTTTAGACATACAAACCAACAAAGACAAACACTTGGATTTGCAAACACCAACCCAGACATACAAACAGAGACAATAAAACACTTTTCACATACAAACCAACAAAAACAAACATTTGGACTTGCAAACAAAAACCCAGACATACAAACAAATTGATTCAGACATACAAACAGAGAAAGACAGGCACTTTAGACGTACAAACCAACAGAGACAAACACTTGGACTTGCAAACACGAACCCGCACATACAAACAAATAGATTCAGACATACGAACAGAGAGAGACATGCACTTTAGACATACAAACCAACAAAGACAAACACTTGGACTTGCAAACACCTACCCAGACATACAAACCAATAGATTCAAACATACAAACAGAGAAAGACAGGCAATTTAGACATAAAACAAATAAAGACAAACACTTGGACTTGCAAACACCAACCCAGACATACAAACAAATAGATTCAGACATACAAACAAAGAAAGACAGGCACTTTAGACATACAAACCAACAATGACAAGGTCTTGGACTTGCAAATACCAACCCAGACATACAAAAAAATAGATTCACACATACATATAGATAAAGACAGGCACTTTAGAAATAAAAACAAACAAAAACAAACACTTGGACTTGCAAACACCAACCCAGACATACAAACAAATAGATTCAGACATATAAACAAAGAAAGACAGGCACTTTAGACTTACAAACCAACAAAGACAAACATTTGGACTTGCAAACACCAACCCAGACAAACAAACAAATAGATTCAGACATAAAAATAGAGAAAGACAGGCACTGAACATACGAACCAACAAAGACAAACACTTGGACTTACAAACACCAACCCAGACATACAAACAAATAGATTCAGACATACAAACAGAGAAAGACAGGCACTTTAGACATACAAACCAACAATGACAAACACTTTGACATGCAAACACCAACCCAGACATACAAGCAAATAGATTCAAACATACAAATAGAGAAAGATAGGAACTTTAGACATACAAACAAACAAAGACAAACACTAGGACTTGCAAACACCAACCCAGACATACAAACAAATAGATTCAGACATACAAATAGAGAAAAACAGGCACTTTAGACATACAAACTAACACAGACAAACACTTGGACTTGCAAACACCAACCCACACATACACACAGAGAAAGACAGGCACTTTAGACATACAAACCAACAAATACAAACACTTGGAATTGCAAACACCAACCCAGACATACAAACAAATAGATTCACACATACAAACAGAGAAAGACAGGCACCTTAGAACTTACGAACCAACAAAGACAAACACTTGGACTTGCAAACACCAACTCAGACATATAAACAAATAAATTCAGACATACAAACAGAGAAAGATAGGCACTTTAGACATACAAACCAACAAAGAAAAACACTTGGACATGCACAAACCAAACCAAAAATAAACAAAAAGAAATTAAGAATTCAAAACATAGAAATACCGGAGATTTAGAAATGCAAAACACCACAAACAAACACTTGGACTTGCAAACACACACACAGACATACAAACCTATATATTCAGACATACAAATAGAGAAAGAGAGGCATTATACGCATAGAAACAAACAAAGAAAAACAATTGGACATGCAAACACCAACCATACATACAAACAAATAAATTCAGAAATACAAACAGAGAAAATCAGGCACTTTAGATATACATAACAACAAAGAAAAACCTTTGACTTTCAAACACCAACCCAAACATACAAAAAAATAGATTCAGACATACAAATAGATAAAGACAGGAACTTTAGACACACATACCAACAAAGACAAACACTTGGACTTACAAACACCAACCCAGACATACAAACAAATAGATTCAAGCATACAAATAGAGAAAGATAGGTACTTTAGACCTACAAAACAACAAAGACAAACACATGGACTTGCAAACACCAACCCAGACATACAAACAAATAGATTCAGACGTACAAACAGAGAAAGACAGACAATTTAGACATACAAACCAACAAAGACACACACATGGACATTCAAACACTAACTCAGACATAGAAACAAAAAGGTTCAGACATATAAACAGAGAAAGACAGTCACTTTAGACATACAAACCAACAAAAACAAACACTTGGACTTGCAAAGACCAACCCAGATATACGAATAAATAGATTCTGACATACAAACAGAGAAAAACAGGCACTTTAGACATACAAACCAACAAAGACAAACACTCGGACTTGAAAACACCAACCCAGACATACAAACAAATAGATTCAGACATACAAACAGAGAAAGACAGGCACTTTAGACATACAAACCAACAATGACAAGCATTTGGACTTGCAAACACTAACCCAGACATACAAACAAATAGATTCATACATACAAACAGAGAAAGACAGGCACTTTAGACATACAAACCAACAATGACAACCACTTGGAATTGCAAACACCAACCCAGACATACAAACAAATAGATTCAGACATACAAACAGAGAAAGACAGGCACTTTAGACATACAAACCAACAATGACAAACACTTACACTTGCAAACACCAACCCTGACATACAAACAAATAGATTCAGACATACAAATAGAGAAAGACAGGCACTTTAGACATACAAACCAACAAAGAAAAACACTTTGACTGGCAAACACCAACTCAGACATACAAACAAACAGATTAAGACATACACAAAGAGAAAGACAGGCACTTTATACATACAAACCAACAAAGACAAAGGACTTGCAAACACCAACCCAGACATACAAACAAATAGATTCAGACATACAAAAAGAGAAAGACAGGCACTTTAGACATACAAACCAACAAAGACAAACACTTTGACATGCAAACACCAACCCAGACATACAATCAAATATATTCAAACATACAAATAGAGAAAGATAGGTACTTTAGACATACAAAACAACAAACACAAACACATGGACTTGCAAACACCAACCCAGACATACAAACAAATAGATTCAGACGTACAAACAGAGAAAGACAGACACTTTAGACATACAAACCAACAAAGACAAACACATAGACATGCAAACACCAACCCAGACATACAAACAAATAGGTTCAGACAAATAAACAGAGAAAGACAGGCACTTTAGACATACAAACCAACAATAACAAACGCTTGGACTTGGAAACACCAACCCATACATACAAACAAACAGATTCAGACATACAAACAGAGAAAAACAGGCACTTTAGACATACAAACCAACAAAGACAAACACTCGGACTTGAAAACACCAAGCCAGACATACAAACAAATAGATTCAGACATACAAACAGAGAAAGACAGGCACTTTAGACATACAAACCAACAATGACAAGCGTTTGGAATTGCAAACACTAACCCACACATACAAACAAATAGATTCAGATATACAAACAGAGAAAGACAGGCACTTTAGACATAAAAACCAACAATTACAAACACTTGGACTTGCAAACACCAACCCACACATACAAACAAATAGATTCAGACATAGAAACAGAGAAAGACAGGAACTTTATACATACAAACCAACAAAGACAAACACTGGGACTTTCAAACACCAACACAGAAATACAAAAAAATGGATTCAAACATACATATAGAGAAAGACAGTCACTTTAGACATACAAACCAACAAAGACAAACACTTTGACTTGAAAACACCAACTCAGAAATACAAACAAATAGATTCAGACATACACACAGAGAAAGACAGGCACTTTATACATACAAACCAAGACAGATAAACACTTGGACTTGCAAACACCAACCCAGACATAGAAACAAATAGATTCAGACATACAAAAAGAGAAAGACATGCACTTTATAAATACAAACCAAAAAAGACAAACACTTGGAATTGCAAACACCAACCCAGACATTCAAACAAATAGATTAAGACATACAATCAGAGAAATACAGGCACTTTAGACATGCAAACCAACAAAGACAAACACTTGGACTTGCAAACACCAACCAAGACATGCAAACAAATAGATTCAGACATACAAACAGAGAAAGACAGGCACTTTAGACATACAAACCAACAAAGACAAACACTTGGACTTGCAAACACCAACCCAGACATACAAACAAATAGATTCAGACAGACAAAGAGGGAAAGACAGAAACTTTAGACATACAAACCAACAAAGACAAACACTTGGAGATGCAAACACCAACCCAAGCATACAAACAAATAGATTCAGACATACAAACAGATAAAGACAGGTACTTTAGACATGCAAACCAACAAAGACAAACACTTGGACTTTCAAACACCAACCCAGACATACAAAAAAATAGATTCAGATATACAAATAGAGAAAGACAGGCACTTTAGACATACAAACCAACAAAGACAAACACTTGGACATGCAAACACCAACCCAGACATACAAGCAAATAGAGTCAAACATACAAACACAGAAAGACAGGCACTTTAGACATAGAAACCAACAAAGACAAACAATTTTACTTGTAAACACCAACCCACACATACAAACAAATAGATTCAAACATACAAACAGAGAAAGACAGACACTTTAGACATACAAACCAACAAAGACAATCACTGAAACTTGCAAACACCAACCCAGACATACAAACAAATGGATTCAGACATACAAAAAGAGAAAGGCAGACACTTTATACATACAAACCAACAAAGACAAACACTTGGACTTGGAAACACCAACCCAGACATACTAACAAATAGATTCAGACATGCAAACAGAGAAATACAGACACTTTAGACATACAAACCAACAAAGACAAACAGTTTGACTTGCAAACACCAACCCATACATACAAAAATAGATTAGGAAATACAAAAAGAGACAGCTAGGCAATTTATACATACAAACCAACAAAGACAAACACTTGGACTTGCTAACACCAACCCAGATATACAAACAAATAGATTCAGACATTCAAACAGAGAAAGACAGACACTTTAGACATACAAACCAACAAAGACAAACACTTGGACTTGCGAACACCTACCTAGACATACAAACAAATAAATTCAGACATACAAACAGAGAAAGACAGGCACTTTAGACATGCAAACAAACAAAGACAAAGACTTGGACTTCCAAACACCAGCCCAGACATACAAACAAATAGATTCAGACATACAAACAGAGAAAGACAGGCACTTTAGACATACAAACCAGCAAATACAAACACTTGGACTTGCAAACACCAACCAAGATATACAAATAAATAGATTCAGACATACAAACAGAGAAAGACAGGCTCTTTATACATACAAACCAACAATGACAAGCACTTGGACTTGCAAACACCAACCCAGACATGCAAACAAATAGATTCAGACATACAAACAGAGAAAGACAGGCACTTTAGACATACAAACCAACAATGACAAACACTTGAAAGACAGGCACTTTAGACATACAAACTAACACAGACAAACACTTGGACTTGCAAACACCAGCCCAGACATACAAACCGAGAAAGACTGTCACTTTATACATAAAAAACAACAAATACAAACACTTTGACTTAATAACACCAACCCAGAAAAACAAACAAACAGATTCATACATACAAGCAGGGAAACACATTATTGTTAGACCTACAAACAAACACAGATAAGCACTAGGACTGTAATACACCAAAACAGACAGACGAACAAAGAGATTCTAACATACATAAAGAGAAATGCAGGCACTTTAGACATACAGACCAACAATTACAAATACTTGGACTTGAAAACGCAAACTCAGAAATAAGAACAAATAGATTCAGACATAAAAAACAGAGAAAGACAGGTACTTTAGACATACAAATCAACAGAGACAAATACTTGGACTTGCAAACACAAAAACACACATAAAAACAAATAGACTAAGACATACGAACATAGAAACACAGGAACTATATACACAAAAACAAACAAAGACAAATACTTTGAATTGTAAACATCAGCCTATACATACAAACAAAAGATTCAGACATACAAACAGAGAAATACAGACACTTTAGACATACAAACCAACAAAGACAAACACATGGACTTGCAAATACCAACCCAGACATACAAATAGAGAAAGACAGGCACTTTAGACATACAAACCAACAAAGACAAACACTTGGACTTGCAAAAACCAGCCCAAAAAAACAAACAAATAGATTCAGACATACAAACAGAGAAAAACAGGCACTCTAGACATACAAACCAACAAAGACAAACACTTGGACTTACAAACACCAACCCAGACATACAAACAAAGAGATTCAGACATACAAACAGAAAAAAACAGGCACTTTAGACATACAAACCAACAATGACAAGCACTTGGACTTGCAAACATCAACCGCCAAATACAAACAAACAGATTCAGACATACAAACAGAGAAAGACAGGCACTTTAGACATACAAACCAACAAAGACAAACACCTGGACTTGCAAACATCAACCCAAACATACAAAAAAATAGATTCAGACATACAAACAGAGAAAGACATATACATTAGACATACAATCCAACAAAGACAAACACTTGGACTTGCAAATACCAACCCAGACTTACTAACAAATAGATTCAGACATACAAAAAGAGAAAGACAGGCACTTTAGACCTACAAACCAACAAAGACAAACACTTGGACTTGCAAACACCAACCCACACATACAAAAAAATAGATTCAAACATACAAACAGAGAAAGACAGGCACTTTAGACCTAAAAACAAACAAAGACATACATTTGGACTTGCAAACACAAACCCAGACATACAAACAAATAGATTCAGACATACAAACAGAGAAAGACAGGCACTTTAGACATACAAACCAACAACGACAAACACTTGGATTTACAAACACCAACCCATACATACAAACAGAGAAAAACAAACACTTTTTACATACAAACCAACAAAAACAAACATTTGGCCTTGCAAACACCAACCCAGACATACAAACAAATTGATTCAGACATACAAACAGAGAAAGAAAGGCACTTTAGACACACAAACCAACAGAGACAAATACTTGGACTTGCAAACACCAACCCACACATACAAACAAATGGATTCAGATATACAAACAGAGAGAGACATGCAATTTAGAGATACAAACCAACAAAGACAAACACTTGGACTTGTAAACACCTACCCAGACATACAAACCAATAGATTCAAACCTACAAATAGATAAATACAGACACTTATGACATAAAAACCAACAAAGACAAACATTTGGACTTGCAAACACTAACCCAGACATACAAAGAGATGGATTCATACATAAAAACCGAGAAAGACAGGCACTTTAGACATAAAAACAAACAAAGACAAGCTCTTGGACTTGCAAAAACCAACCCAGACATACAAAAAAATAGATTCAAACATACAAACAGAGAAAGACAGGCACTTTAGACATTCAAACAAACAATGACGAACACTTGGACTTGCAAACAACAACCCAGACCCACACACAAATATATTCAGACATATAAACAAAGAAACACAGGCACTTTAGAAATACAAACAAACAAAGACAAACAATTGCACTTGCAAACACCAACCCAGACAAACAAACAAATAGATTCAGACATACAAATAGAGAAAGACAGGCACTGAACATACGAACCAACAAAGACACACACTTGGACTTACAAACACCAACCCAGACATACAAACAAATACATTCAAACATACAAATAGAGAAAGACAGGCACTTTAGACATACAAACTAACAAAGACAAACACTTGGACTTGCAAACACCAACCCACACATACACACAGAGAAAGACAGACACTTTAGACATACAAACCAACAAAGACAAACACTTGGACTTGCAAACACCAACCCAGACATACAAACAAATAGATTCAAACATACAAATAGAGAAAGATAGGCACTTTAGACATACAAAACAACAAAGACAAATACTTGGACTTGCAAACACCAACCCAGACTTACAAACAAATAGATTCAGACATACAAATAGAGAAAAACAGGCACTTTAGACATACAAACTAACACAGACAAACACTTGGACTTGCAAACACCAACCCACACATACACACAGAGAAAGACAGGCACTTTAGAACTTACAAACCAACAAAGACAAACACTTGGACTTGCAAACACCAACTCAGACATGCAAACAAATAGATTCAGACATACAAACAGAGAAAGATAGGCACTTTAGACATACAAACCAACAAAGACAAACACGTGGACTTGCAAACACCAACCCAGACATACAAACAAATAGATTCAGACATACAAACAGATAAAGACAGGAACTTTAGACATTCAAACCAACAAAGACAAACACTTGGACTTGCAAACACCAACCCAGACATACAAACAAATAGATTAAGACATACAAATAGAGAAAGACATGCACTTTATACATACAAACCAACAAAGAAAAACTATTGGACATGCAAACACCAACCAGACATACAAACAAATAGATTCAGACATACAAACAGAGAAAAACAGGTACTTTAGACTTATATCCCAACAAAGACAAACACTTGGACTTTCAAACACTAAACCAGACATACAAACAAGTTGATTCAAACATACAAACAGATAAAAACAGGCACTTTAGGCAAACAAACCAACAAGGACAAACATTTTGACTTGCAAACACCAGCCCACACACACAAACAAATAGATTCAGACATACAAACAGAGAAACACAGTCACTCTAGAAATACAAACCAACAAAGATAAACACTTGGAATTGCAAACACCAACCCAGACATACAAACAAATAGATTCAGACATACAAACAGAGAAAAACAGCCACTTTAGACATACAAACCAACAAAGACAAACACTTGGACTTTCAAACACCAACCCAGACGTACAAACAAATAGATTCAGAAATACAAAAATAGAAAAACAGGCACTTTAGACACACAAACCAACAATGACAATCACTTGTACTTGCAAATATCAACTCCAAAATACAAACAAACAGATTCAGACATACAAACAGAGAAAGACAGGCAGTTTAGACATACAAACAAACAAAGACAAACACCTGGACTTGCAAACATCAACCCACACATACAAAAAAATAGATTCAGACATACAAACAGATAAAGACATATACTTTAGACATGCAAACCATCAAAGACAAACAATTTGACTTGCAAACACCAAACCAGAAATACTAACAAATAGATTCAGACATACAAAAAGAGAAAGACAGGCACTTTAGACATACAAACCAACAACGACAAACACATGGACTTGCACACACCAACCCAGACAGACAAACACATAGATTCAGACATACAAACAGAGAAAGACATATACTTTAGACATACAATCCAACAAAGACAAACACTTGGACTTGCAAATACCAACCCAGACATACCAACAAATAGATTCAGACATATAAACAGAGAAAGACAGGCACTTTAGACATACAAACCAACAAAGACAAACACTTGGACTTGCAAACCCCAACCCAGACATTCAAACAAATTGATTCAGACATACAAATAGAGAAAGCGGCACTTTAGACATACAAACCAACAAAGACATACACTTTGACTTGCAAACACCAACCCATACATACAAACAGAGAAAAACAAACACTTTTCACATACAAACCAACAAAAACAAACATTTGGCCTTGCAAACACCAACCCAGACATACAAACAAATTGATTCAGACATACAAACAGAGAAAGACAGGCACTTTAGACACACAAACCAACAGAGACAAAAACTTGGACTTGCAAACACCAACCCACACATACAAACAAATTGATTCAGATATACAAACAGAGAGAGACATGCAATTTAGAGATACAAACCAACAAAGACAAACACTTGGACTTGCAAACACCTACCCAGACATACAAACCAATAGATTCAAACATACAAACAGAGAAAGACAGGCACTTTAGACATAAAAACAAATAAAGACAAACACTTGGACTTGCAAACACCAACCCAGACATACAAACAAATAGATTCAGACATACAAACAAAGAAAGACAGACACTTTAGACATACAAACCAACAATGACAAGGTCTTGGACTTGCAAATACCAACCCAGACATACAAAAAAATAGATTCAGACATACAAACAGAGAAAGACAGGCACTTTAGACATACAAACCAACAGTGACAAACACTTGGACTTGCAAACACCAACCCAGACAAACAAACAAATAGATTCAGACATAAAAATAGAGAAAGACAGTCACTGAACATACGAACCAACAAAGACAAACACTTGGACTTACAAACACCAACCCAGACATACAAACAAATAGATTCAGACATACAAACAGAGAAAAACAGGCACTTTAGACATACAAACCAACAAAGACAAACACTTTGACTTGAAAACACCAACCCAGACATACAAACGGAGACAGACAGGAACTATAGAAATAAAAACCAACAAAGAGAAACACTTGGATTTGCAAACACCAACCCAGACATACAAACAAATAGATTCAGACATACAAATAGAGAAAGATAGGCACTTTAGACATACAAAACAACAAAGACAAATACTAGGACTTGCAAACACCAACCCAGACTTACAAACAAATAGATTCAGACATACAAAGAGAGAAAAACAGGCACTTTAGACATACAAACTAACACAGACAAACACTTGGACTTGCAAACACCAACCCACACATACACACAGAGAAAGACAGGCACTTTAGACATACAAACCAACAAATACAAACACTTGGACTTGCAAACACCAACCCAGACATACAAACAAATAGATTCAGACATACAAACAGAGAAAGACAGGCACTTTAGAACTTACAAACCAACAAAGACAAACACTTGGACTTGCAAACACCAACTCAGACATGCAAACAAATAGATTCAGACATACAAACAGAGAAAGACAGGCACTTTAGACATACAAACCAACTAATACAAAAACTTGGACTTGCAAACACCAACACAGACATAAAAAAAAATAGTTTCAGACATACAAACCGATAAAGACAGGAACTATAGACATACAAACCAATAAAGACAAACACTTGGACTTGCAAACACCAACCCAGACATACAAACAAATAGATTCAGACATACAAATAGAGAAAGACATGCACTTTAGACATAGAAACCAACAAAGAAAAACACTTGGACATGCAAACACCAACCATACATACAAACAATTAGATTCACAAATAAAAAAAGAGAAAAACAGGCACTTTAGACTTATATACCAACAAAGACATATACTTGGACTTGCAAACACCAGCCCAGAAGTAAGAACAAATAGATCCATAAATACAAATAGAGAAAGATAAGCACTTTAGGCATTAAAACCAACAAAGAAAAACACTTGGACATGCAAACACCAACACAGACATACAAACAAATATATTCAAACATACAAATAGAGAAAGAAAGGCACTTTAGTTATACAAACCAACAAAGACAAAAACTTGGACTTGCAAACACCAACCCAGACATACAAACAAATAGATTCAGACTTACAAACAGAGAAAGACAGACAATTTAGACATACAAACCAACAAAGACAAACACTTGGACATGCAAACACCAACTCACACATAGAAACAAATAGGTTCAGACATAAAAACAGAGAAAGACAGTCAATTTAGACATACAAACCAACAAAGACAAACACTTGGACTTGCAAAGACCAACCCAGATATACAAAAAAATAGATTCAGACATACAAACAGAGAAAGACAGACACTTTAGATATACACACCAACAAAGACAAACACTTGGACTTGCAAACACCAACCCATACATACAAACAAATGGATTCAGACATACCAAAAGAGACAGACAGGCACTTTATTCATACAAACAAATAAAGACGAACACTTGGACTTGCAAACACCAACTCTGAAATACAAACAAATAGATTCAGACATACAAACATAGAAAGACAGGCACTTTATACATACAAACCAACAAAGACAAAGGACTTGCAAACACCAACCCAGACATACAAACAAATAGATTCAGACATACAAAAAGAGAAACACAGTAAATTTAGAAATACAAACCAACAAAGACAAACACTTGGACTTGCAAACACCAACCCAGACATTCAAACAAATAGATTCAGACATACAAACAGAGCAAAACAGGAACTTTAGACATACAAAACAACAAAGACAAACACTTGGGCTTGCAAATACAAGCCCAGACGTACAAACAAACAGATTAAGACATAAAAACAGAGAAAAACAGGCACTTTAGACACAAAAACCAACAAAGACAATAACTTGGATTTGCAAATATCAACTGCAAAATACAAACAAACAGATTAAAACATACAAACAGAGAAAGTCAGGCAATTTATACATACAAACCAACAAAGACAAACACTTTAGACCTACAAACCAACAACGACAAACACTTGGACTTCCAAACACCAACCCAGACATACAAACAAATAGATTCAGACATACAAACAGTGAAAGACAGGCACTTTAGACATACAAACCAACAAAGACAAACACTTGGACTTGCAAACACCAACCCACACATACAAACAGAGAAAAACAAACACTTTACACATACAAACAAACAAAGACAAACATTTGGACTTGCAAACACCAACCCAGACATACAAACAAATTGATTCAGACATACAAACAGAGAAAGACAGGCACTTTAGACACACAAACAAACAGAGACAAACACTTGGATTTGCAAACACCAACCCAGACACACGAACAAATAGATTCAGACATACAAACAGATAAAGACAGGCACTTTAGAACCCAGACATACAAACAAATAGATTCAGACATACAAATAGAGTAAGACATGCACTTTAGACATACAAACCAACAAAGAAAAACACTTGGACTTGCAAACACCAACCCACACTTACAAACAAATAGATTCAGACATACGAAGAGAGAGAGAGACAGGCAATTTAGACATACAAACAAATAAAGACAAACACTTGGACTTGCAAACACCTACCCAGACATACAAACTAATAGATTCAAACATACAAACAGAGAAACACAGGCACTTTAGACATACAAACCAACAAAGACAAACATTTGGACTTGCAAACACCAACCCAGACATACAAACAAATAGATTCAGACATACAAACAAAGAAAGACAGGCACTTTAGACATACAAACCAACAATGACAAGCTCTTGGACTTGCAAACACCAACCAAGACATACAAACAAATAGATTCAGACATACAAACAGATAAAGACAGGCACTTTAGACATACAAACCAACAATGACAAACACTTGGACTTCCAAACACCAACCCAGACATACAAACAAATAGATTCAGACATTAAAAACAGAGAAAGACAGGCACTTTAGACATACAACCCAAGAAAGACAAACACTTGGACTTGCAAACACCAACCCAGACATACAAAAAAATAGATTCAAACATACAAATAGAGAAAGAGAGGCACTTTAGACATACAAACCAACAAAGACAAACACTTGGACATTCAAACACCAACCCAGACCTACAAACAAATAGATTCAAAAATACAAATAGAGAAATACAGGCACTTTAGACATACAAACCAACAAAGACAAACACTTGGACTTGCAAACACCAACCCAGACATACAAACAAATGGATTCAGACATACAAACAGAGAAAAACAGGCACTTTATACATACAAACAAACAAAGTCAAATACTTGGACTTGCTAACATCAACCCAGACATACAAACAAATAGATTCAGACATGAAAACAGAGAAATACAGACACTTTAGACATACAAACCAACAAAGACAAACACTTGGACTTGCAAACACCAACCCAGACATACAAACAAATAGATTCAGACATACAAACAGAGAAAGAAAGGCAATTTAGACATACAAACCAACAAAAACAAACACTTGGACATGCAAACACCAAACCAGACATACGAACAAATAGATTCAAACATACATAGAGAGAAATGCAGTCAATTTAGACATACAAACAAACAAATACAAACACTTGGACTTGCAAACACCAACACAGACATACAAACAAATAGATTAAGACAGACAAACAGAGAAAGACAGGTACTTTAGACATACAGACCAATAGAGACAAACCCTTAGACTTGCAAACACCAACCCTCAAATAAAGACAAATAGATTTATACACACAAACAGAGACAAACAGGCACTTTAGACATACAAAACAACAAAGACAAATCCTTTGACATGGAAACACCAAGCCAGACATACAAACAAATCGATTCAGACATACAAACAGAGAAAGACAGGCACTTTAGACATACAAACCACCAAAGACAAACAGTTGGACTTTCAAACAACTAACCAGACATACAAACAAATAGATTCAGACATACAAACAAAGATAGAAAGACACTTTAGACATACAAACCAACAAAGACAAACACTTGGACTTGCAAACACCTACCCAGACATACAAACAAATAGATTCAGACATACAAACAAAGGTAGACAGACACTTTAAACATACAAACAAACAAAGACAAACACTTGGTCTTGCAAACACCTACCCAGATTTACAAACAAATAGATTCAGACATACAAACAGAGAAAGACAGGCACTTTAGACATACAAAACAACAAAGACAAACACTTGGACTTACGAACACCAACCCAGACATACAAACAAATAGATTCAGACATACAAACAGAGAAAGAGAGACACTTTAGACATAAAAACCAACAATGACAAGCACTTGGACATGCAAACACCAACCCATACATATAAGCAAATAGATTCAGACATACAAACAGAGAAAGACAGGCACTTTAGACATACAAACCAACAAAGACAAACACTGGGACTTGCAAACACCAACCCACACATATAAACAGAGAAAGACAGACACTTTAGACATACTAACCAACAAAGACAAACACTTTTACTTGCAAACACCAACCCAGATATACAAACAAATAGATTCAGACATACAAACAGAGAAAGACAGGCACTTTAGACATACAAACCAACAAAGACAAACACTTGGACTTGCAAATACCAACCCAGACATAAAAAAAAATAGATTCAGACATACAAACAGAGAAAGACAGGCACTTTAGACTTAAAAAAAACAACAAAGACAAACACTTGGACTTGCAAACACCGACCCAGAAATACAAAAAAATAGATTCAGACATACAAACAGAGAAAGACACTCACATTAGATATACAATCCAACGAAAACAAACACTTGGACCTGCAAACACCAAACCAGACATACAAACAAATAGATTCAGACATACAAACAGAGAAAGACAGGCAATTTAGACATACAAAACAACAAAGACAAACACTTGGACTTGCAAACACAAGCCCAGACATACAAACAAATAGATTCAGACATACAAACAGAGAAAGACAGACACTTTAGACATACAAACCAACAAAGACAAATACTTGGACTTGCAAACACCAAACCAGACATACAAACAAATAGATTCAGACATACAAACAGAGAAAGACAGGCACTTTAGACTTAAAAAAAACAACAAAGACAAACACTTGGACTTGCAAACACCAACCCAGACATACAAACAAATAGATTCAGACATACACACAGAGAAAGACAAACACTTTAGACATACAAAACAACAAAGACAAACACTTGGACTTGAAAAAACCAACCAGCAAATACAAAAAACCAGACTCAGAAATGAAAAAAGACAGATAAAAGTACTTTAGAAATACACACAGCTAGTACCAAAAACTAACACATGCAAACAACAGCCTAGCCAATACAACACGTTGACACAGACATATGAACTTATAACGACAGGAACTCTAGACACACAAACAACCAAAGACAAAAACTAGGACTTGTAAACACCAACCCAGACATACAAACAAAAGATTCAGACATACAAACAGAGAAAGACAGGCACTTTAGACATAAAAACCAACAAAGACAAACACTTGGTCTTGCAAACACCAACCCCCACATAAAAACAAATAGATTCAGACATACAAACAGAAAAAGACAGGCACTTTAGATATACAAACCAACAAAGACAAATACTTGGTCTTGCAAACACCAACCACCACATAAAAACAAATAGATTCAGACATACAAACAGAAAAAGACAGGCACTTTAGATATACAAACCAACAATGACAAGCACTTGGACTTGAAAACACCAGCCCAAAAATGCAAACAAATAGATTCAGACATACTAACAGAGAAAGACAGACACTTTAGACACACAAACCAACAATGACCAACACTTGGACTTGCAAAAACCAACCCAAACATACAAACGAATAGATTCAGACATACAAACAGAGAAAGACATGTACTTTAGACATACAATCCAACAAAGACAAACACTTGGACTTGCAAACAGCAACCCAGACATACGAACAAATAGATTCAGACATACAAACAGGGAAAGACAGGCACTTTAGACATACAAACCAACAAAGACGAACACTGGGACTTGCAAACACCAGCCCAGACATACGAACAAATAGATTCAGACATACAAACAGAGAAAGACAGGCATTTTAGACATACAAACCAACAAAGAAAAACACTGTGACTTTCAAACACCAACCCAGACATACAAACAAATAGATTCAGACATACAAATAGAGAATGACAGGCACTTTAGACATACAAACCAACAAAGACAAACACTTGGGCTTGCAAACACCAACCCAGACATACAAACAAATAGATTCACACATACAAATAGAGAAAGACAGGCACTTTAGACATAACACATAAAGACAGGCCCCCACCCAACTTTTTTGCCCACCCCCATTTTTTTTAATACTCTTTTTTTTTCGCACTTGAGACACAGAAGGGCCCCCAAAGGCCCCCCCCTCCACACAACTTTTTGCCCCTTTTTGCCCTAATTTTTGGACTTGCAAACAACAACCCAGACATACAAACAAATAGATTCAGACATACAAACAGAGAAAGAAAGGCGCTTTAAACATACAAGCCAACAAAGACAAACAATTGGAATTGCAAACACCAGCCCAGACATACAAACAAATATATTCAGACATACAAACAGAGAAAGACAGGCACTTTAGACATACAAACCAACAAAGACAAACACCTGGACTTGCAAACACCAGCCCAGACTTGCAAACAAATAGATTCAGATATACAAATAGAGAAAGACAGGCACTTTAGACATACAAACCAACAAAGACAAACACTTGGACTTCCAAACACCAACCCAGACATACAAACAAATAGATTCAGACATACAAGCAGAGAAAGACAAACACTTTAGACATACAGAACAGAAAAGACAAACACTTGGACCTGCAAACACCAACCCAGACATACAAACAAATAGATTCAGACAAACACCTGGACTTGCAGACACCAACCCAGACACGCAAACAAATAGATTCAGATATACAAATTTGTTACAAACCAACAAAGAAAAACACTTGGACTTGCAAACACCAACCCAGACATACAAACAAATAGATTCAGACATACAAACAGAGAAAGACAGGCACTTTAGACATACAAACCAACAAAGAAAAGCACTTGGACTTGCAAACACCAACCCAAAAATTCAAACAAATAGATTCAGACATACTAACAGAGAAAGACAGGCACTTTAGACATACAAACCAACAATGAACCACACTTGGACTTGCAAACACCAACCCAAACATACAAACGAATAGATTCAGACATACAAACAGAGAAAGTCATGTATTTTAGACATACAAACCAACAAAGACAAACACTTGGACATGCAAACACCAACCTAGAAATACAAACCAATAGATAAAGATATACAAACAGAGAAAGACAGACACTTTAGACATACAAACCAACAAAGACAAAGACTTCGAATTGCAAACAACATCCCAGACATACAGACAAATAGATTCAGACATACAAATAGAGAAAGACAGGCACTTTAGACATACAAACCAACAAAGACAAACACTTGGACTTGCAAACACCAACCCATACATACAAACAAATAGATTCAGACATAATAATAGAGAAAGACAGGCACTTTAGACATAAGACATAAAGACAGGCCCCCACACAACTTTTTTGCCCCCTTTTTTTTAATACTCTTTTTTGCGCACTTGAGACACAAAGGGCCCCCAAAAGACCCCTCTCCCCTCCACACAACTTTTTGCCCCTTTTTGCCCAAATTTTTAGACTTGCAAACACCAACCCAGACATACAAAAAAATAGATTCAGACATACAAACAGAGAAAGAAAGGCGCTTTAGACATACAAGCCAACAAAGACAAAGAATTGGAATTTCAAATCCCAGCCCAGATATAAAACAGCATAGATTAAGACCTACAAACATAGAAAGACATACACTTTAGACATAAAAACAAGCAAAAGACGAACACTTGGACTTGCAAAAACCAACCCAGACCTACAAACAACTAGCTTCAGACATACTAACAGAGAAAGGCACTTCAACCATTCAAACCAACAAAGACAAACACTTGAACTTGCAAACACCAACCCAGACATACAAACAAATAGATTCAGACATACAAACAGAGAAAGACAGGCACTTTAGACATACAAACCAACAAAAGACAGGCAATTTAGACATACAAACCAACAAAGACAAACACTTGGACTTACAAACACCAACCCAGACTTCCATTTTTCTGTTGGTGTTTGCAAGACACTTTAGACATACAAACCAACAAATAACAACACTTGGACTATCAAAAACCAACAAACACAAACTTATAAATATAGTAATACATACAAACCGAGAAAGACAGGCACCTTAGACATGCGAACCAACAAAGAATAACACTTGTACTTCCAAACACCAACCCAGACATACAAACAAAATAGATTGAGACATACAAACACATAAAGTCTGTCAAATTTGACATACAAAACAAAAAAGACAGACACTTGGACTTGCAAACACCAACCCAGACATACAAACAAATAGATTCAGACAAACAAACAGAGAAAGACAGGCACTTTAGACATACAAACCAACAATGACAAGAACTTGGACTTGCAAACACAAACCGAAAAATACAAACAAACAGATTCAGACATACAAACAGAGAAAGTCAGGCACTTTAGAAATACAAACCAACAATGACAAACACTTTAGACCTACAAACCAACAACGACAAACACTTGGACTTCCAAACACCAACCCAGACATACAAACAAATAGATTCAGACATACAAACAGAGAAAGACAGGCACTTTAGACCTACAAACCAACAAAGACAAACAACAACAACCCAGATATACAAACAAACAAAGACAAACATTTGGACTTGCAAACACCAACCCAGACATACAAACAAATTGATTCAGACATACAAACAGAGAAAGACAGGCACTTTAGACACACAAACAAACAGAGACAAACACTTGGATTTGCAAACACCAACCCAGACACACAAACAAATAGATTCAGACATACAAACAGATAAAGACAGGCACTTTAGAACCCAGACATACAAACAAATAGATTCAGACATACAAATAGACTAAGACATGCACTTTGGACATACAAACCAACAAAGACAAACACTTGGACTTGCAAACACCAACCCACACATACAAACAAATAGATTCAGACATACGAAGAGAGAGACAGGCAATTTAGACATACAAACAAATAAAGACAAACACTTGGACTTGCAAACACCTACCCAGACATACAAACTAATAGATTCAAACATACAAACAGAGAAATACAGGCACTTTAGACATACAAACCAACAAAGACAAACACTTGGACTTGCAAACACCAACCCAGACATACAAACAAATAGATTCAGACATACAAACAAACTGAAACAGATTCAGACATACAAACAGAGAAAGACAGGCACTTTAGACATACAAAACAACAAAGACCAACACTTGGAGATGCAAACACCAACCCAGAAATACAAACAAACAGATTAAGACACACAAACAGAGCAAAACAGGAACCTTATACATATAAACCAACAAAGACAAACACTTGGACTTGTAAACACCAACCCAGACATTCCAACAAATAGATTCAGATATACTAACAGAGAATGACATGCAATTTAGACATACAAACCAACAAAGACAAACACATGGACTTTCAAACAACAACCCACACATACAAACAGAGAAAAACAAACACTTTACACATACAAACCAACAAAGACAAACATTTGGACTTGCAAACACCAACCCAGATATACAAACAAACAAAGACAAACATTTGGACTTGCAAACACCAACCCAGACATACAAACAAATTGATTCAGACATACAAACAGAGAAAGACAGGCACTTTAGACACACAAACAAACAAAGACAAACACTTGGAATTGCAAACACCAACCCAGACACACAAACAAATAGATTCAGACATACAAACAGATAAAGACAGTCACTTTAGAACCCAGACATACAAACAAATAGATTCAGACATACAAATAGACTAAGACATGCACTTTAGACATACAAACCAACAAAGACAAACACTTGGACTTGCAAACACCAACCCGCACATACAAACAAATAGATTCAGACATACGAACAGAGAGAGACATGCAATTTAGACATACAAACCAACAAAGACAAACACTTGGACTTGCAAACACCTACCCAGACATACAAACTAATAGATTCAAACATACAAACAGAGAAAGACAGGCACTTTAGACATACAAACCAACAAAGACAAACATTTGGACTTGCAAACACCAACCCAGACATACAAACAAATAGATTCAGACATACAAACCGAGAAAGACAGGCACTTTAGACATACAAACCAACAACGACAAACACTTGGACTTGCAAACACCAACCCAGACATTCAAACAAATTGATTCAGATATACGAATAGAGAATGACAGGCACTTTAGACATACAAACCAACAAAGACAAACACTTGGACTTGCAAACACCAACCCACACATACAAACAGAGAAAAACAAACACTTTACACATACAAACCAACAAAGACAAACATTTGGACTTGCAAACACCAACCCAGATATACAAACAAACCAAGACAAACATTTGGACTTGCAAACACCAACCCAGACATACAAACAAATTGATTCAGACATACAAACAGAGAAAGACAGGCACTTTAGACACACAAACAAACAAAGACAAACACTTGGACTTGCAAACACCAACCCAGACACACAAACAAATTGATTCAGACATACAAACAGATAAAGACAGGCACTTTAGAACCCAGACATACAAACAAATAGATTCAGACATACAAATAGAGTAAGACATGCACTTTAGACATACAAACCAACAAAGACAAACACTTGGACTTGCAAACACCAACCCACACATACAAACAAATAGATTCAGACATACGAACAGAGAGAGACATGCAATTTAGACATACAAACAAATAAAGACAAACACTTGGACTTGCAAACACCTACCCAGACATACAAACTAATAGATTCAAACCTACAAACAGAGAAAGACAGGCACTTTAGACATACAAACCAACAAAGACAAACATTTGGACTTGCAAACACCAACCCAGACATACAAACAAATAGATTCAGACACACAAACAGAGAAAGACAGGCACTTTAGACATACAAACCAACAATGACAAACTCTTGGACTTGCAAACACCAACCCACACATACAAACAAATAGATTCATATATACAAACAAAGAAAGACAGGCACTTTAGACATAAAAACCAACAATGACAAACACTTGGACTTGCAAACACCAACCCAGACATACAAAAAAATAGATTCAGACATAAAAACAGAGAAAGACAGGCACTTTAGACATACAAACCAACAAAGACAAATACTTGGACTTGCAAACACCAACCAAGACATACAAAAAAAAGATTCAAACATACAAATAGAGAACGAGAGGCACTTTAGACATACAAACACACAAAGACAAACACTTGAACATGCAAACACCAACCCAGACCTACAAACAAATAGATTCAAAAATACAAATAGAGAAAGACAGGCACTTTAGACGTACAAACCAACAAAATCAAACACTTGGACTTGCAAACACCAACCCAGACATACAAACAAATGGATTCAGACATACAAACAGAGAAAAACAGACACTTTATACATACAAACCAACAAAGTCAAACACTTGGACTTGCTAACATCAACCCAGACATACAAACAAATAGATTCAGACATGAAAACAGAGAAATACAGACACTTTAGACATACAAACCAACAAAGACAAACACTTAGACTTGCAAACACCAACCCAGACATACAAACAAATAGATTCAGACATACAAACAGAGAAAGACAGGCAATTTCGACATAGAAACCAACAAAGACAAACACTTGGACATGCAAACACCAAACCAGACATACAAACAAATAGATTAAAACATAAAAATAGAGAAAGACAGGCACTTTAGACATACAAACCAACAAATACAAACACTTGGACTTGAAAACGCAAACTCAGACATACGAACAAATAGATTCAGACATACAAACAGAGAAAGACAGGTACTTTAGACATACAAACCAACAAAGACAAAAATTTACACTTGAAAACACCAAAAATCACATTAAAAGACATAGACTCAGAAATATGAAAATAGAACCAAAGAAACTCTCTAAATAACACCAACAAGCTAAACCCACTATTAATTTTAAACACAAACCAAGAATTCAAAAAAAAAGAATAATTCCTACAAATATATACATACCGTCACACAATAACTGAACACCAAAAAATACAATCACATGCAATAGTAAACAATAGCCCACACATACAACCATAGACAGTCAGATACTGTAGACTTATAAACCAACAGAGAAAAAAGTTGGACATTCAAGAACCGGCCCACACATACAAACAAAAAGATTCAGACATATAATCCGAGAAAGACAGGCACTTTAGACATACAAACCAACAAAGACAAATGCTTGGACTTGCAGAAACCAACCCAGATATACAAAAAAATACATACAGAGATACAAAGCGGAAAAGATAGGCACTTTAATCATACAAACCAAGAAAGAAAAACTCTTGGACTTGCAAACACCAGCCCAGACATACAAACAAATAGATTCAGACATAAAAACAGAGAAAGACAGGCACTTTAGACATACAAACTAACAATGACAAGCACTTGGACTTGCAAACACCAACCGAAAAATACAAACAAACAGATTAAGACATACAAACAGAGAAAGACAGGCACTTTAGACGTACAAACCAACAAAGACAAACACTTGGACTTGCAAACACCAACCCAGACATACAAACAAATGGATTCAGACATACAAACAGAGAAAGACAGTCAATTTATACATGCAAACCAGCAAAGTCAAACACTTGGACTTGCTAACATCAACCCAGACATACAAACAAATAGATTCAGACATGAAAACAGAGAAATACAGACACTTTAGACATACAAACCAACAAAGACAAACACTTGGACTTGCAAACACCAACCCAGACATACAAACAAATAGATTCAGACATACAAACAGAGAAAGACAGGCAATTTACACATACAAACCAACAAAGACAAACACTTGGACTTGCTAACACCAACCCAGACATACAAACAAATAGATTCAAACATACAAATAGAGAAAGACAGGAATTTTAGACATACAGACCAACAAATACAAATACTTGGACTTGAAAACGCAAACTCAGACATACAAACAAATAGATTCAGACATACAAACAGAGAAAGACAGGTACTTTAGACATACAAACCAATAGAGACAAACACTTAGACTTGCAAACACCAACCCAGACATAAAAAGAAAAGATTCAGACATACGAACAGAGAAACACAGACACTCTAGACATACAAACCAACAAAGACAAATACTTGGACTTGTAAACACCAACCCAGACATAAAAACAAATAGATTCTGACCTACAAACAGAGAAAGACAGACACTTTAGACATGAAAACCATCAAAGACAAACACTTGCACTTGCACATACAAACCCAGACATACAAACAGATACAGACAGGCACTTTAGATATACAAAACAACAAGGACAAACACTTAGACTTGCAAACACCAACCCAGATATACAAACAAATAGATTCAGACATACAAACAGAGAAAGACAGGCACTTTAGATATACAAACCCACAAAGACAAACACTTGGACTTGCAAACACCAACCCACACATACAAACAAATAGATTCAGACATACAAACCGAGAAAGACAGGCACTTTAGACATACAAAACAACAAAGACAAACACTTGGACTTGCAAACACCAGCCCAGACTTACAAACAAATAGATTCAGACATACAAACAGAGAAAGACAGGCACTTTAGACATACAAACCAACAATGACAAGCACTTGGACTTGCAAACACCAACCGAAAAATACAAACAAACAGATTCAAACATACCAACAGAGAAAGACAGGCAGTTTAGACATACAAACCAACAATGACAAGCACTTGGACTTGCAAACACCAACCGAAAAATACAAACAAACAGATTCAGAAATACAAACAGAGAAAGACAAGCAGTTTAGACATACAAATAAACAAAGACAAAAAATTGCATTTGCAAACACAAACACAGACATGCAAACAAATAGATTCAGACATACAAACAGAGAAAGACAGGTACTTTAGACATACAATCCAACAAAGACAAACACTTGGACTTGCAAACACCAACCCAGACATACAAATATACGGAGTAAGAAATAAACACATCGAGAAACAGTCACATTATTCCTACACGGCTCCGAAGAAAAGCGATTTAACAGGTAAGGATTAACGCAGACCTTCAAACAAAAGTTTCAGGCAAAAGAAGCTGGAGTAACTTGAACATTAGACACCGGCACAAAGAAAGAACTAGATATGTACTTCAAAACACCAACCATCACATTCCAAAAAATTGATTCAGATATACGAATAGAGAATGACAGGCAATTTAGACATACAAACCAACAAAGACAAACACTTGGACTTGCAAACACCAACCCACACATACAAACAGAGAAAGACAAACACTTTAGACATACAAACCAACAATGACAAACACTTGGACTTGCAAACACCAACCCAAAAATACAAACAAACAGATTCAGACATACAAACAGAGAAAGACAGGCACTTTAGACATACAAACCAACAATGACAAACACTTGGATTTGCAAACACCAACACACACATACAAAGAAATAGATTCAGACATACAAACAGAGAAAGACAGGTACTTTAGACATACAATCCAACAAAGACAAACACTTGGACTTGCAAACACCAACCCAGAATTACTAACAAATAGATTCAGACATACACAAAGAGAAAGACATGCACTTTAGACATAAAAATCAACAAAGAAAAACACATGGACTTGCAAACACCAACCCAGACATACAAACAAATAGATTCAGATATAAAAACAGAGAAAGAGAGATACTATAGACATACACTCCAACAAAGAAAAACACTAGGACTTGCAAACACCAACCCAGACATTCAAACAAATTGATTCAGACATACGAATAGAGAAAGACAGACACTTTAGACATACAAACAAACAAAGACAAATACTTGGACTTGCAAACACCAACCCACACATACAAACAGAGCAAGACAGACACTTTAGACATACAAACAAACAAAGACAAACACTAGGACTTGCAAACACCAACCCAGATATACAAACAAATAGATTCACACATACAAACAGAGACAGACATGCACTTTAGACACACAAACAAACAGAGACAAACACTTGGACTTGCAAAAACCAACCTAGACACACAAACAAATAGATTCAGACATACAAACAGATAAAGACAGACACTTTAGACATGCAAGCCAACAAAGACAAACACTTGGACATGCAAACACCATCCCAGACATACAAACAAATAGATTCAGACATACAAACAGAGAAAGACAGTCACTTTAGACATACAAACCAACAAAGACAAACACTTGGACTTGCAAACACCAACCCAGAGATACAAACAAATAGATTCAGACATACAAACAGAGAAAGACAGGCACTTTAGACATACAAACCAACAATGACAAGCACTTGGACTTGCAAACACCAACCGAAAAATACAAACAAACAGATTCAGACATACAAACAGAGAAAGACAGGCACTTTAGACATACAAACCAACAATGACAAGCACTTGGACTTGCAAACACCAACCGAAAAATACAAACAAACAGATTCTAACATACAAACAGAGAAAGACAGGCAATTTAGACATACAAACAAACAATGACAAACAATTGGACTTGCAAACACCAACCCACACATACAAACAAATATATTCAGACATACAAATAGAGAAAGACAGGTACTTTAGACATACAATCCAACAAAGACAAACACTTGGACTCGCAAACACCAACCCCGACTTACGAACAAATAGAGATTCAGACATACAAACAGAGAAAGACAGGCACTTTAGACCTACAAACCAACAACGAAAACCACTTGGACTTGCAAACACCAACCCAGACATACAAACAAATAGATTCAGACATACAAACAGAGAAAGACAGGCACTTTAGACATACAAACCAACAAAGACAAACACTTGGACTTGCAAACCCCAAGCCAGACATTCAAACAAATTGATTCAGATATACGAATAGAGAATGACAGGCACTTTAGACACACAAACCAACAAAGAAAAACACTTGGACTTGCAAACACCAACCCAGACATACAAACAGAGAAAGACAAACACTTTAGACACACAAAACAACACTTACAAGCACTTGTACTTTCAAATATAAACTTCAAAATACAAACAAACAGATTCAGACATACAAAAAGAGAAAGACAATCAGTTTAGACATACAAATAAACAATGACAAAAACTTGCACTTGCAAACCCAAACCCACACATACAAAAACATAGATTCTGACATAAAAACAGAGAAACACAGGAACTTTAGACATACAATCCAACAAAGACAAACAATTGGACTTGCAAACACCAACCCAGACATACAAACAAATTGATTCAGACATACAAACAGAGACAGACAGGAATTTTAGACACACAAACAAACAGAGACAAACACTTGGACTTGCAAAAACCAACCCAGACACACAAACAAATAGATTCAGACATACAAACAGATAAAGACAGGCACTTTAGACATACAAACCAACAAAGACAAACACTTTGACCTGCAAACACCAACCCAGACATACAAACAAATAGATTCAGACATACAAACAGAGAAAGACAGGCAATTTAGACATACAAACCAACAAAGACAAACAGTTGGACTTGCAAACACCTAACCAGACATACAAACAAATAGATTCAGACATACAAACAAAGATAGAGATAAACTTTAGACATACAAACCAACAAAGACAAACACTTGGACTTACGAACACCAACCCAGACATACAAACAAATAGATTCAGACATAAACACAGAGAAAGAAAGACACTTTAGACATACAAACCAACAATGACAAGCACTTGGACATGCAAACACCAACCCAGACATATAAACAAATAGATTCAGACATACAAACAGAGAAAGACAGGCACTTTAGACACACAAACCAACAATGACAAACACTTGGACTTGCAAACACCGACCCAGACATACAAACAGAGACAAACAGTTACTTTAGACTTATAAACCAACAAAGACAAACACTTGGACTTGCAAACACTAACCCAGACATACAAACAAATAGATTCAGAAACACAAACAGAGAAAGACAGGCACTTTAGGCATACAAACCAACAAAGACAAACACTGGGACTTGCAAACACCAACCCAGACATAAAACAGAGAGAGACAGACACTTTAGACATACAAACCAACAAAGACAAACACTCGTGCTTGAAAACACCAACCTAGAAATACAAACAAATAGATTCAGACATACTAACAGAGGAAGACAGCCACTTTAGACATACAAACTAACATAGACAAACACTAGGACATGCAAACACCAACCCAGATATACAAACATATAGATTCAGACATACAAACAAAGGTAGACAGACACTTTAGACATACAAACCAACAAAGACAAAAACTTGGACTTGCAAACACCTACCCAGACATACAAACAAATAGATTCAGACATACAAACAGAGAAAGACTGGCACTGTAGACATACAAACCAACAAAAACAAACACTTGGACTTGCGAACACCAACCCAGACATACAAACAAATAGATTCAGACATACAAACAGAGAAAGACAGACACCTTAGACATAAAAACCAACAATGACAAGCACTTGGACTTGCAAACACCAACCCAGACATACAAACAAATAGATTCAGACATACAAATAGAGAAAGACAGGTACTTAAGACATACAAACCAACAATGACAAACACTTGGACTTGCAAACACCGACCCAGACATACAAACAGAGAAAGATAGGTACTTTAGACATACAAATCAACAAAGACAAACACTTGAACTTGCAAACACCAACCCAGACACATAAACAAATAGATTCAGACATACAAATAGAGAAAGACAGGCACTTTAGACATACAAACTAACAAAGACAAACACTGGGACTTGCAAACACCAACCCACACATATAAACAGATAAAGACAGACACTATAGACATACAAACCAACAAAGACAAACACTTGTACTTGTAAATACCAGCCTACAAATATAAAAACATATATTAAGACATACAAACAGAGAAAGACAGGCACTTTAGACATACAACACAACAATTGCAAGCACTTGGACTTGCAAACACCAACCCAGACATACCAAAAAAATTATTCAGACAAATAATCAGAGAAAAACAATCACTTAACACATAAGAACCAACAAAGACAAACACTGGGACTTGCAAACACCAACCCAGACTTACAAACAAATTGATTCAGACATACAAATAGAGAAAGACAGGCACTTTAGAGATACAAACCAACAAAGACAAACACTTGGACTTGCAAACACCAGCCCACACATACAAACAAATAGATTCATACATACAAAAATAGAAAGACATTCACTCTAGACATACAAACCAACAAAGACAAATACTTGGACTTGCAAACACCAACCCAGACATACAAACAAATATATTCAGACATACAAACAGAGAAGGACAAACACTTTAGACATACAAAGTAACAAAGACAAACACTTGGTCTTGCAAACACCAAACCTCACATACAAACAAATAGATTCAGACATACAAACAGAGAAAGACAGGCACTTTAGATATAAAAACCAACAAAACAAACACTTGGACTTGCAAACACCAACCCAGACATACAAACAAATATATTCAGACATACAAACAGAGAAAGACTGGCACTTTAGACATACAAACCAACAATGACAATCACTTGGACTTGCAAACACCAACCCAAAAATTCAAACAAATGGATTCAGACATACTAACAGAGAAAGACTGGCACTTTAGACATACAAACCAACAATGACCAACACTTGTACTTGCAAACACTAACCCAAACATACAAACGAATAGATTCAGACATACAAACAGAGAAAGATATGTACTTTTGACATACAATCCAACAAAGACAAACATTTAGACTTGCAAACACCAACCAAGACATACAAACAAATAGATTCAGATATACAAAGAGATAAAGACAGGCACTTTAGACATACTAACCAACAAAGACAAACACTTGGACTTGCAAACCCAAAGCCAGACATACAAACAAATAGATTCAGATATACAAATAGAGAAAGACAGACACTTTAGACATACAAACCAACAAAGACAAACACTTGGACTTGCAAACACCAACCCACACATACAAACAGAGAAAAACAAACACTTTAGACATACAAAAAAACAAAGACAAACATTTGGACTTGCAAACACCAACCCAGACATACAAACAAATTGATTCAGACATACAAACAGATAAAGACAGGCACTTTAGACACACAAACAAACCGAGACAAACACTTGGACTTGCAAAAACCAACCCCGACACACAAACAAATATATTCAGACATACAAACAGAAAGATAGGCGCTTTAGACATAAAAACAGACAAAGACATACAATTAGACTTTCAAACACCAACCCAAACATATAAACCAATAGATTCAGACACAAAAATATACAAAGACAGACAATTTAGACATACAAACGAGCAAAGACATACACTTGGACTCGGAAACACCAACCAAGACATGCAAACAGAGACAGACAGACACTTAAAACATACAAACCAACAAAGACCAACACTTGGACTTGCGAACTGCACTTGTACTTTTAAAAACAAACCCCGACATACAAACAAACAGATTCAGACATACAAACAGAGAAAAATAGGCGCTTTAGACATACAAACCAACAAAGACAAACACTTGGACTTGCAAACACAAACCCACACATACAAACAAATAGATTCTGCCATATAAACAGAGAAAAACAGGCACTTTAAACATACAAACCAACAAAGACAAACACTTGGACTTGCAAACACCGACCCAGACATATAAACAAATAGATTCAGACATACAAATAGAGAAAGACAGGCACTTTAGACATACAAACCAACAAAGACAAACACTGGGACTTGCAAACACTGACCCACACATATAAACAGAGAAAGACAGACACTTTAGACATACAAACCAACAAAGACAAACACTTGTACTTGCAAACACCAACCCAGACATACAAACAAATAGATTCAGACATACAAACAGAGAAAGACAGGCACTTTAGACGTACAAACCAACAAAGACAAACACTTGGACTTGCGAACACCAACCCAGAAATACAAACAAATAGATTCAGACATCCAAACAGAGAAAGACAGACACTTTAGACATACAAACCAACAATGACAAGCACTTGGACTTGCAAACACCTACCCAGACATACAAACAAATTGATTCAGACATACAAACAGAGAAAGACAGGCACTTTAGACCCACAAACAAACAGAGACAAACACTTGGACTTGCAAACACCGACCCAGACATACAAACAGAGACAGATAGGTACTTTAGACATACAAACCAACAAAGACAAACACTTGGACTTGCAAACACCAACCCAGACATACAAACAAATAGATTCAGACACACAAATAGAGAAAGACAGGCACTTTAGACATACAAACCAACAAAGACAAACACTTGGACTTGCAAACACCAACCCACACATATAAACAGAGAAAGACAGACACTTTAGACATACAAACCAACAATGATAAGCACTTGGACTTGCAAAAACAAACCCAGACATACAAACAAACAGATTCAGACATACAAACAGAGAAAAATAGGCGCTTTAGACATACAAACCAACAAAGACAAACACTTGGACTTGCAAACACAAACCCAGACATGCAAACAAATAGATTCAGACATACAAACAAAGGTAGACAGGCACTTTAGACATACAAACGAACAAAGACAAACACTTGGTCTTGCAAACACCTACCCAGACATACAAACAAATAGATTCAGCCATACAAACAGAGAAAGACAGGTACTTTAGACATACAAACCAACAAAGACAAACACTTGGACTTGCAAACAACAACCCAGACATACAAACAAATAGATTCAGACATACAAATAGAGAAAGAAAGGCACTTTAGACATACAAACCAACAAAGACAAAAACTTGGACTTGCAAACACCAACCCAGACATACAAACAAATAGATACAGACACACAAATAGAGAAACACAGGCACTTTAGACATACAAACCAACAAAGACAAACACTGGGACTTGCAAACACCAACCCACACATGTAAACAGAGAAAGACAGACACTTTATACATACAAACTAACAAAGACAAACACTCGAACTTGCAAACACCAACCTAGACATACAAACAAATAGATTCAGACATACAAACAGAGAAAGACAGGCACTTTAGACATACAAACCAACAAAGACAAACACTTGGACTTGCAAATACCAACCCAGACATACAAACAAATAGATTCAGACATACAAACAGAGAAAGACAGGCACTTTAGACATACAAACGAACAAAGACAAAGACTTGGACTTGCAAACACCTACCCAGACATACAAACAAATAGATTCAGACTTACTAACAGAGATAGAGAGGCACTTTAGACATACAAACCAACAAAGACAAACACTTGGACTTGCGAACACCAACCCAGACATACAAATAAACAGATTCAGACATACAAACAGAGAAAGACAGGCACTTTAGACATAGAAACCAACAAAGACAAGCACTTGGACTTGCAAACACCAACCCAGACATACAAACAAACAGATTCAGACATACAAACAGAGAACAATAGGCGCTTTAGACATACAAACCAACAAAGACAAACACTTGGACTTGCAAACACAAATCCAGACATGCAAACAAATAGATTCAGACATACAAACAAAGGTAGACAGACACTTTAGACATACAAACAAACAAAGACAAACACTTGGACTTGCAAACACCAACCCAGACATACAAACAAATAGATTCAGACATACAAATAGAGAAAGACAGGCACTTTAGACATACAAACCAACAAAGACAAACACTGTTACTTGCAAACACCAACCCACACATATAAACAGAGAAAGACAGACACTTTAGACATACAAACCAACAAAGACAAACACTTGGACTTGCGAACACCAACCCAGACATACAAACAAATAGATTCAGACATACAAACAGAGAAAGACAGGCACTTTAGACATACAAACCAACAATGACAAGCACTTGGACTTGAAAACACCTACCCAGACATACAAACAAATAGATTCAGACATACAAACAGAGAAAGACAGGCACTTTAGACATACAAACCAACAAACACAAACATTTGGACTTGCAAACACCAACCCAGACATACAAACAAATTGATTCAGACATACAAACAGAGAAAGACAGGCACTTTAGACCCACAAAAAAACAGAGACAAACACTTGGACTTGCAAACACCGACCCAGACATACAAACAGAGAAAGATAGGTACTTTAGACATACAAACCAACAAAGACACACACTTGGACTTGCAAACACCAACCCAGACATACAAACAAATAGATTCAGACACACAAATAGAGAATGACAGGCAGTTTAGACATACAAACCAACAAAGACAAACACTTGGACTTGCAAACACAAACCCAGACATGCAAACAAATAGATTCAGACATACAAACAAAGTTAGACAGACACTTTAGACATACAAACCAACAAAGACAAACACTTGGTCTTGCAAACACCTACCCAGACATACAAACAAATAGATTCAGCCATACAAAAAGAGAAAGACAGGTACTTTAGACATACAAACCAACAAAGACAAACACTTGGACTTGCAAACACCAACCCAGACATATAAACAAATAGATTCAGACATACAAATAGAGAAAGAGAGGCATTTTAGACATACAAACCAACAAAGACAAACCCTGGGACTTGCAAACACCAACCCACAAATAGAAACAGAGAGAGACAGACACTTTAGACATACAAACCAACAAAGACAAACACTTGGACTTGAAAGCAACAAAAAATACACTAATAAAAATTGATTCAGACATACAATTAGAAAAATACAATCACTTTTTACATACAAACCAACAAAAACAAGTGCTTGGACTTTCGATGAACAGACCTCGCATGAAAACAAAAAGTTTCAGACATACAAAAAGAGAGAGAAAGGCACTTTAGACATTCAAACCAACAAAGACAACCACTTGGACTTGCAAACACCTACCCAGACATACAAACAAATAGATTCAGACATACAAACAGAGAAACACAGGCACTTTAGAAATACAAACGAACAAAAACAATCATTTGGACTTGCAAACACCGACCCAGACATACAAACTAATAGATTCAGACATACAAACAGAGAAAGACAGGCACTTTAGACACACAAACAAACAGAGACAAACACTTGGACTTGCAAGCACCGACCCAGACATACAAACAGAGTCAGATATATACTTTAGACATACAAACCAACAAATACAAATACTTGGACTTGCAAACACCAACCAAGACATACAAAAAAATAGATTCAGACATATAAACAGAGAAAGACAGGCACTTTAGACATACAAACCAACAAAGACAAATACTTGGACTTGCAAACACCAACCCACACATATAAACAGAGAAAGACAGACACTTTAGACATACAAACCAACAAAGACCAACACTTGTACTTGCAAACACCTACCCAGACATACAAACAAATAGATTCAGACATACAAACAAAGAAAGACAGACACTTTAGACATACAAACCAACAAAGACAAACACTTGGACTTGCAAACACCTACCCAGACATACAAAAAAATAGATTCAGACATACTAACAGAGAAAGACAGACATTTTATACATTCAAACCACCACAGACAAACACTTGGACATGTAAACACCAACCCAAACATACAAACACATAGATTAAGACATACAAACAGAGAAAGACAGACACCTTAGACATAAAAACCAACAAAGATAAACACTTGGACTTGCAAACACAAACCCAGACATACAAACAAACAGATTCAGACATACAAACAGAGAACAATAGGCGATTTAGACATACAAACCAACAAAGACAAACACTTGGACTTGCAAACACAAATCCAGACATGCAAACAAATAGATTCAGACATACAAACAAAGGTAGACAGACACTTTAGACATACAAACCAACAAAGACAAACACTTGGACTTGCAAACACCAACCCAGACATATAAACAAATAGATTCAGACATACAAATAGAGAAAGACAGGCACTTTAGACATACAAACCAACAAAGACAAACACTGGGACTTGCAAACACCAACCCACACATATAAACAGAGAGAGACAGACACTTTAGATATACAAACCAACAAAGACTAACACTTGGAATTTTAAAAAACAGTCCAGACATACAAACAAATAGATTCCGAAAAACACAATAAGTGAGACATGCTATTTATATATTCAAACCAACAAAAACAATGAATTTAGCATGCGCGTGACTGTCCACACACGCCCAAAAATGGATTGAGACAAAAGAACAGGGACTGACAAGCACTTCAGTCCTAACCTCCACAACACAAACACACTCGGACGTGCAAACACCTACCCAGACATACAAACACATAGATTTAGACATACAAACAGAGAAACACAGGCATTTTAGACATACAATCCAACAAAAACAAACATTTGGACTTGCAAACACCAACCCAGACATACAAACGAATTGATTCAGACATACAAACAGAGAAAGACAGGCACTTTAGACACACAAACAAACACAGACAAACACTTGGACTTGCAAGCACCGACCCAGACATACAAACAGAGAAAGATAGGTACTTTAGACATACAAACCAACAAAGACACACACTTGGACTTGCAAACACCAACCCAGACATACAAACAAATAGATTCAGACACACAAATAGAGAAAGACAGGCACTTTAGACACACAGACCAACAAAGACAAACACTTGGACTTGCAAACACCAACCCACACATATAAACAGAGAAAGACAGACACTTTAGACATACAAACCAACAAAGACAAACACTTGGACTTGTGAACACCAACCCAGACATACAAACAAATAGATTCAGACATACAAACAGAGAAAGACAGGCACTTTAGACATACAAACCAACCAACAAAAACACTTGGACTTGCAAATTCCAACCTAGACATACAAACAAATAGATTCAGACATACAAACAGAGAAAGACAGGCACTTTAGACATACAAACCAACAAAGACAAAGACTTGGACTTGCAAACACCAACCCAGACATACAAACAAACAGATTCAAACATACTAACAGAGAAAGACAGGAACTTTAGACATACAAACCAACAAAGACAAACACTTGGACTTGCTTTCACCAACCCAGACATACAAACAAATAGATTCAGACATAGAAACAGAGAAAGACAAACAGTTTAGACATGCAAACCAACAAAGACAAACACTCGGTCTTGCAAACACCTACCCAGACATACAAACAAATAGATTCAGCCATACAAACAGAGAAAGACAGGTACTTTAGACATACAAACCAACAAAGACAAACACTTGGACTTGCAAACACCAACCCAGACATATAAAAAAATAGATTCAGACATACAAATAGAGAAAGACAGGCACTTTAGACATACACACCAACAAAGACAAACACTGGGACTTGCAAACACCAACCCACACATATAAACAGAGAAAGACAGACACTTTAGACATACAAACCAACAAAGACAAACAATTGGACGTGTAAACACCAGCCCATACATACAAAAAAATATATTCAGAAATACAAACAGAGAAAGACAGGCAATTTACACATAAAAACCAACAAAGACAAACACTTGGACTTGCAAACACCAACCCAGACATAAAAACAAATATATTCAGACATATAAACAGAGAAAGACACACACTTTACACATACAAACCAACAAAGACAAACACTTGGACCTGCAAACACCAACCCAGACTTACAAACAAATTGATTCAGACATACAAATAGAGAAAGACAGGCACTTTAGACAAACAAACCAACAAAGACAAACACTTGGACTTGCAAACACCATCCCAGACATAAAAACACATAGATTCAGACATACAAACAGAGAAAGACAGGCACTTTAGACATACAACCCAACAATGACAAGCACTTTGACTTGCAAACACCAACCCAGAAATTCAAACAAATAGATTCAGACATACTAACAGAGAAAGACAGGCACTTTAGACATACAAACCAACAATGACCAACACTTGTACTTGCAAACACCAACCCAAACATACAAACAAATAGATTCAGACATACAAACAGAGAAAGACATGTACTTTAGACATACAATCCAACAAAGACAAACACTTGGACATGCAAACACCAACCCAAACATACAAACAATTAGATTCAGACATACAAACAGAGAAAGACAGGCACTTTAGACATACAAACCAACAAAGACAAACACTTGGACTTGTAAACACCAACCCAGACATACAAACAAATAGATTCAGACATAAAAACAGAGAAAGACAGGCACTTTAGACATACAAACCAACAAAGGCAAACACTGGGACTTGCAAACACCAACCCACACATATAAACAGAGAGAGACAGACACTTTAGACATACAAACCAACAAAGACAAACACTTGGACTTACAAACACTAACCAAGACATACGAACAAATAGATTAATACCTACCAATAGAGAAAGACAGACACTTTAGATATACAAACCTACAAAGACTAACACTTGTACTTGCAAACACCACGACAAACAAGCTAACAGCATGATTAATTCACGAAAAAAAAGAAAGACAGTAACCTTAGACACACAAACGGACAAAGACAAACACTTGTACGTGCAAACACCAACTCAGACATACAAGCAAACATATTCAGTCACACTAACAGAGAAAGACAGGCAACTTTAGACATACAAACCAACAAAGACAAACAATTGGACTTGCGAACACCAACCCAGACATTCAAACAAATAGCTTCAGACATACAAACAGAGAAAGACAGACACTTTAGACATACAAACCAACAATGACAAGCACTTGTACTTGCAAAAATCAACCCAGGCATACAAACAAACAGATTCAGACATACAAACAGAGAAAAATAGGCACTTTAGACATACAAACCAGCAAAGACAAACACTTGGACTTGCAAACACAAACCCAGACATGCAAATAAATAGATTCAGACATACAAACACAGGTAGACAGACACTTTAGACATACAAACCAACAAAGACAAACACTTGGACTTGCAAACACCAACCCAGACATACAAATAAATACATTCAGACATACAAACAAAGAAAGACAGGCACTTTAGACATACAAACCAACAAAGACAAACACTTGGACTTGCGAACACCAACCCAGACATACAAGAAAATATATTCAGACGTACAAACAGAGAAAGACAGACACTTTAGACATACAAACCAACAATGACAAGCACTTGGACTTGCAAACACCTACCCAGACATACAAACAAATAGATTTAGACATACAAACAGAGAAAGACAGGCACTTTAGACATACAAACGAACAAAGACAAACATTTGGACTTGCAAACACCGACCCAGACATACAAACAAATTGATTCAGACATACAAACAGAGAAAGACAGGCACTTTAGACACACAAACAAACAGAGACAAACACTTGGACTTGCAAAAACCAACCCAGACACACAAACAAATAGATTCAGACATACAAACAGATAAGGACAGGCACTTTAGACATACAAACCAACAAAGACAAACACTTTGACCTGCTATTTGTTTGTATGTCTGGGTTGGCAAACAGCAACCCAGACATACAAACAAATAGATTCACACATACAAACAGAGAAAGACAGGCAATTGTAGACATACAAACCAACAAAGACAAACACTTGGACATGCAAACACCAACCCAGAAATACAAACAAATAGATTCAAACATACAAATAGAGAAAGACAGGCACTTTAGACATACAAACCAACAAAGACCAACAGTTGTACTTGCAAACACCTGCCCAGACATACAAACAAATAGATTCAGACATACAAACAAAGATAGACAGACACTTTAGACATACAAACCAACAAAGACAAACACTTGGACTTGCAAACACCTACCCAGACATACAAACAAATAGATTCAGACATACAAACAAAGGTAGACAGACACAAAGGTAGACCAACCCAAACATACAAACAAATATATTCAAACATACAAATAGAGAAAGAAAGGCACTTTAGATATATAAACCAACAAAGACAAAAACTTGGACTTGCAAACACCATCCCAGACATACAGAAAAATAGATTCAGACGTACAAACAGAGAAAGACAGACAATTTAGACATACAAACCAACAAAGACAAACACATGGACATGCAAACACCAACTCAGACATAGAAACAAATAGGTTCAGACATATAAACAGAGAAAGACAGACACTTTAGACATACAAACCAACAAAGACAAACACTTGGACTTGCAAACACCAACCCAGACATACAAACAAATACATTCAAACATACAAACAGAGAAAGACAGGTACTTTAGACATACAAACCAACAAAGACAAACACTTGGACTTGTAAACACTAGCCCACACATACAACAAGAGAAAGACAGGCACTTTAGACATACAAACCAACAAAGAAAACACTTGGACATGCAAAAACCAACCCAAACATACAAACAAATAGATTCAGACATACAAACAGATAAAGACAGGCACTTAAGACATAAAACAAACAAAGACAAACACTTGGACTTGCAAACACCAACCCAGACAAAAATACATAAATATTCAGACATACAAACACAGAAAGACCGGCACTTTAGACATTCAAAACAACAAAGACAAACACTTGGACTTGCAAACACCAACCCAGACATACAAACAAATAGATTAATAAATACAAAAAGATAAAAACAGTCACTTTAGACACACAAACAAACAAAGACAAGCACTTGGACTTGCAAACATCAACCGAAAAATACAAACAAAAAGATTCAGACATACAAACAGAGAAAGACAGGCACTTTAGACATACAAACCAACAAAGACAAACAATTGGACTTGAAAACACCAACCCAGACATACAAACAAATATATTCAGACATACAAATAGAGAAATACAGGCACTTTAGACATACAATACAACAAAGACAAACAATTGGACTTGCAAACACCAACCCAGAAATACGAACAAATAGATTCAGACATACAAACAGAGAAAGACAGGCACTTTAGACCTACAAACCAACAACGACAAACACTTGGACTTGCAAACACCAACCCAGACATACAAACAAATAGATTCAGATATACAAACAGAGAAAGACAGGCACTTTAGACATACAAACCAACAAAGACAAACACTTGGACTTGCAAACCCAAACCCAGATATTCAAAGAAATTGATTCAGACATACGAATAGAGAATGACAGGCACTTTAGACATACAAACCAACAAAGACAAACACTTGGACTTGCAAACACCAACCCACACATACAAACAGAGAAAAACAAACACTTTAGACATACAAACAAACAAAAACAAACATTTTGACTTGCAAACACCGACCCAGACATACAAACAAATTGATTCAGACATACAAACAGAGAAAGACAGGCACTTTAGACACACAAACAAACAGAGACAAACACTTGGACTTGCAAACACCGACCCAGACACACAAACAAAGAGATTCAGACATACAAACAGATAAAGACAGGCACTTTAGACCTACAAACCAACAACGACAAACACTTGGACTTGCAAACACCTACCCAGAAATACAAACAAATAGATTCAGACATACAAACAAAGGTAGACAGACACTTTAGACATACAAACCAACAAAGACAAACACTTGGTCTTGCAAACACCTACCCATATTTACAAATAAATAGATTCAGACATACAAACAGAGAAAGACAGGCACTTTAGACATACAAACCAACAAAGACAAACACTTGGACTTGCGAACACAAACCCAGACATACAAACAAAGACATTCAGACATACACACAGAGAAAGACAGACACTTTAGGCATACAAACCAACAATGACAAGCACTTGGACATGCAAACACCAACCCAGACATACAAAAAAATAGATTCAGACATACAAACAGAGAAATACAGGCACTTTAGACATACAAACCAACAATGACAAACACTTGAACTTGCAAACACCGACCCAGACATACAAACAGAGAAAGAAAGGTACTTTAGACATACAAACCAACAAAGACAAACACTTGGACTTGCAAACACCAACCCAGACATACAAACAAATAGATTCCGACATACAAATAGACAAAGACAGGCACTTTAGACATACAAACCAACACAGACAAACACTTGGACTTGCAAACACCAACCCACACATACAAACAGAGAAAGACAGACACTTTAGACATACAAACCAACAAAGACAAACACTTGTACTTGCAAAAACCAACCCAAACATACAAACAAATAGATTCAGACATACAAACAGAGAAAGACAGGCACTTTAGACATACAAACCAACAAAGACAAACACTTGGACTTGCAAATACCAACCCAGACATACAAACAAATATATTCAGACATACAAACAGAGAAAGACAGACACTTTAGACATACAAACATACAAAGACAAACACTGGGACTTGCAAACACCAACCCACACATATAAACAGAGAAAGACAGACACTTTAGACATACAAACCAACAAAGACAAACACTTGTACTTGCAAACACCAGCCCATACATTCAAACAAATATATTCAGACATACAAACATAGAAAGACAGGTAATTTAGATATACAAACCAACAAAGACAAACACTTGGACTTACTAACACCAACCCAGACATACAAACAAACAGATTCAGATATACAAGCAGGTAAAAACAGGAGTTTTAGACATACAAACCAACAAAGACAAGCACTTGGACTTGAAAACACCAAACCAGACATACAAAAAATAGATTCAAACATACAAACAGAGAAAGACAAACACTTTACATATACAAACCAACAAAAACCAAAACTTGGACTTGCAAACACCAATCCAGACATACAAACAAATAGATTCATACAAACAAATAGAGAAATACAGGCACTTTAGACATACAAACCAACAAAGACAAACACTTGGACTTGCAAACACCAAACCAGACATACAAATAAATAAATTCAGACATAAAAACAGAGAAAGACATTCACTTTAGAAATACAAACCAACAAAGACAAACACTTGGACTTGCAAACACCAACCCAGACATACAAACAAATATATTCAGACATACAAACAGAGAAAGACAAGCACTTTAGACATAAAAACCAACAAAGACAAACACTTGGTCTTGCAAACACCAACCCCCACATACAAACAAATAGATTCAGACATACAAACAGAGAAAGACAGGCACATTAGATATAAAAACCAACCAACAAAAATCTTTTGACTTGAAAACACCAACCCAGACATACAAACAAATAGATTCAGACACATAAACAGAGAAAGACAGGCACTTTAGACATACAAACCAACAATGACAAACGCTTTTACTTGCAAACACCAACCGACAAATTCAAACAAAAAGATTCAGACATACAAACAGAGAAAGACTGGCACTTTAGACATACAAACCAACAATGACCAACACTTGGACTTGCAAACACCAACCCAAACATACAAACGAATAGATTCAGACATACAAACAGAGAAAGACATGAACTTTAGACATAGAAACCAACAAAGACAAACACTTGGACATACAAACACCAATCAACACATACAAACAATTAGATTCAGAAATACAAACAGAGAAAAAGAGGTACTTTAGACTTATAAACCAACAAAGACAAACACTTGGACTTGCAAACACTAACCCAGACGTACAAACAAATAGATTCAGACATAAAAATAGAGAAAGACAGACACTTTAAACATACAAACCAACAAAGACAAACACTTTGACATGCAAACACCAACCCAAACATACAAACAAATATATTCAAACATACAAATAGAAGAAGAAAGGCACTTTAGATATACAAACCAACAAAGACAAAAACTTTGACTTGCAAACACCAGCCCAGACATACAAAAAAATAGATTCAGACGTAAAAACAGAGAAAGACATTCAATTTAGATGTACAAACCAACAAAGACAAATACTTGGACTTGCAAACACCAACCCAGACATACAAAAAAATATATTCAGACATACAAACAGAGAAGGACAGACACTTTAGACATAAAAACCAACAAATATAAACACTTGGTCTTGCAAACACCAACCCCCACATACAAACAAATAGATTCAGACATACAAACAGAGAAAGACAGGAACTTTAGACATACAAACCAACAAAGACAAACATTTGGACTTGCAAACACCAGCCCAGACATACAAACAAATAGATTCAGACATATAAACAGAGAAAGACAGGCACTTTAGACATACAAACCAACAATGACAAGCACTTGGACTTGCAAACACCAACCCAAAAATACAAACAAATAGATTCAGACATACTAACAGAGAAAGACTGGCACTTTAGACATACAAACCAACAATGACCAACACTTGGACTTGCAAACACTAACCAAAACATACAAACGAATAGATTCAGACATACAAACAGAGAAAGACATGTACTTTTGACATACAATCCAACAAAGACAAACACTTGGACATGCAAACACCAATCAAAACATACAAACAATTAGATTCAGAAATACAAACAGAGAAAAGCAGGTAATTTAGACTTATAAACCAACAAAGACAAACACTTGGACTTGTAAACACTAACCCAGACGTACAAACAAATAGATTCAGACATACAAAAATAAAAAGACAGACACTTTAGACATACAAACCAACAAAGACAAACACTTTGACATGCAAACACAAACCCAGACATACAAACAAATAGATTCAAACATACAAATAGAGAAAGACAGGCACTTTAGACATATAAACCAAAAAAGACAAACACTTGGACTTGCAAATCCCAACCCAGACATACAGACAAATAGATTCAGACGTACAAACAGAGAAAGACAGACACTTTAGACATACAAACCAACAAAGACAAACACATGGACATGCAAACACCAACCCAGACATACAAACAAATAGATTCAGACATATAAACAGAGAAAGACAGACACTTTAGGCATACAAACCAACAAAGACAAACACTTGGACTTGCAAACACCAACCCAGATATACAAACAAATAGATTCAGACATACAAACAGAGAAAGACAGGCACTTTAGACATACAAACCAACAAAGACAAACACTTGGACTTGCAAACACCAGCCCAGATATACAAACAAATAGATTCAGACATACAAACAGAGAAAGACAGGCACTTTAGTCATACAAACCAACAATGACAAGCACTTGGACTTGCAAACACCAACCCAGACATACAAAAAAATAGATTCAGACATACAAACAGAGAAAGACAGGCACTTTAGACATACAAACCAACAATGACAAACACTTGGACTTGCAAACACCAACCCAGATATACAAACAAATAGATTCAGACATACAAACAGAGAAAGACAGGCACTTTAGACATACAAACCAACAAAGACAAACACTTGGACTTGCAAACACCAGCCCTGACATACAAAAAAATATATTCAGACATACAAATAGACAAAGACAGGCACTTTAGACATACAAACCAACAAAGACAAACACTTGGACTTGCAAACACCAACCCAGAAATACAAACAAATAGATTCAGACATACAAACAGAGAAAGACAGGCACTTTAGACATACAAACCAACAAAGACAAAGGACTTGCAAACACCAACCCAGACATACAAACAAATAGATTCATACATACAAATAGAGAAAGACATGCACTTTCGAAATACAAACCAACAAAGACAAACACTTGGACTTGTAAACACCAACCCAGACATACAAACAAACAGATTCAGACATACAAACAGAGCAAAACCAGAACTTTATACATACAAACCAACAAAGACAAACACTTGGACTTGCAAACACCAACCCAGACATGCAAACAAATAGATTTAGACATACAAACAGGAAAGATAGGCACTTTAGACATACAAACCAACAAAGACAAACACTTGGACTTGCGAAAACCAACCCAGACATACAAACAAATAGATTCAGGCATACAAACAGAGAAAGATAGGCACTGTAGACATAAAAACCAACAAAGACAAACACTTGGACTTGCAAACACCAAGCCAGACATACAAACAAATAGATTTCAGACATACAAAGAGAGAAAGACAGGCACTTTAGACATACAAACCAACAAAGACAAACACTTTGACTTGCAAAAACCAACCCAAACATACAAACAAATAGATTCAGTCATACAAACAGATAAAGACAGGCAATTTAGACATGCAAACCAACAAAGACAAACACTTGGACTTGCAAACACCAACCCAGACATACAAACATATAGATTCAGACATACAAATAGAGAAAGAGAGGCACTTTAGACATACAAACCAACAAAGACAAACACTTGGACTTGCAAACACCAAACCAGACATACGAACAAATAGATTCAAACATACATATAGAGAAAGACAGTCACTTTAGACAAGCAAACCAACAAAGACAAACACTTGGACTTGCAAACACCAACCCAGACATTCAAAGAGATAGATTCAGACATACAAACCGAGAAAGACAGACACATTATACATACAAGCCAACAAAGACAAACACTTGGACTTGCAAACACCAGCCCAGACATACAAACGAATAGATTCAGACATACAAACAGAGAAAGACAGACACTTTAGACACACAAACCAACAAAGACAAACACTTGGTCTTGCAAACACCAACCCAGACATACAAACAAATAGATTCAAACATACAAACAGAGAAAGACAGTCACTTTAGACATACAAACCAACAAAGACAAACACTTGGACTTGCAAACACCAACCCAGACATACAAACAAATAGATTAAGACATACAAACAGAGAAAGACAGGCACTTTAGACATACAAACCAACAAAGATAAACACTTGGAATTGCAAACACCAACCCAGACCTACAAACAAATAGATTCAGACATACAAACAGAGAAAGAAAGGCACTTTAGACATACAAAGCAACAATGACAAGCACTTTGACTTGCAAACTCAAACCCAGACATAGAAACAAATAGATTCAGACATACAAACAGAGAAGGACAGGCAGTTTAGACATACAAACCAACAATGACAAACACTTGGACTTGTAAACACCAACCCAGACATACAAACAAATATATTCAGACATACAAACAGAGAAAGACAGGCATTTTTGACATACAGACCAACAAAGACAAACACTTGGACTTGCAAACACCAACCCAGACATACAAACAAATAGATTCAGACATACAAAAAGAGAAAGACAGGCACTTTAGACAGACAAACAAACAAAGACGAAAACTTTGACTTTCAAACACTAACCCAGACATACAAACAGAGAAAGACAGAAACTTTAGACATACAAACCAACAAAGACCAACACTAGGACTTGCAAACACCAACCCGGACATACAAAAAAATAGATTCAGACATACAAACAGGGAAAGACAGGAACTTTAGACATACAAACCAACAAAGACAAACACTTGAACTTGCAAACACCAACACAGACAAACAAACAAATAGATTCAGACATACAAACAGAGAAAGACAGGCACTTTAGACATAAAAACCAACAAAGACAAACACTTGGCCTTGCAAACACCAACCCAGACATACAAATAAACAGATTCAGAAATACAAACAGGGAAACACAGTTTATTTGGACATACAAACCAGCAAAGACAAGCACTTGTACTTGAAAACACCAAAACAGACACACGAAAAATAGATTCAAACATAAATAAAGAGCAATACAGGCACTTTAGACATACAAACCAACCAATACAAACACTTGTACTTTCAAACACCAACTCAAACATACAAACAAATAGATTCAGACATACAAACAGGTAAAAACAGGCACTTTAGACATACAAACCAACAAAGACAAACACTTGGACTTGAAAACACCAACCCAGACATACAAACAAATAGATTCAAACATACAAACAGAGAAAGAGAGGCACTTTAGACATACAAACCAACAAAGACGAACACTTGGACATTAAAACACCAAACCAGACATACAAACAAATAGAATCAAACATACATATAGATAAAGACAGGCACTTTAGACATACAAACCAACAAAGACAAACACTTGGACTTGCAAACACCAAGCCAGACATTCAAAGAGCTAGATTCAGACATACAAACCGAGAAAGACAGACACATTATACATACAAGCCAACAAAGACAAACACTTGGACTTGCAAACACCAGCCCAGACATACAAACAAATAGATTCAGACATACAAACAGAGAAAGACAGACACTTTAGACATACAAACCAACAAAGACAAACACTAGGTCTTGCAAACACCAACACAGACATACAAACAAATAGATTCAAACATACAAACAGAGAAAGACAGGCACTTTAGACATACAAACCAACAAAGACAAACACTTAGACTTGCAAACACCTACCAAGACATAAAAACAAATAGATTCAGACATTCAAACAGAGAAAGACAGGCACTTTAGACATACAAACCAACAAAGAAAAACACTTGGACTTGCAAACATCAACCCAGACATACAAAAAAATAGATTCAGACATACAAACAGAGAAAGACAGGCACTTTAGACATACAAAGCAACAATGACAAGCACTTGGACTTGCAAACACTAACCCAGACATAGAAACAAATAGATTCAGACATACAAACAGAGAAGGACAGGCAGTTTAGACATACAAACCAACAATGACAAACACTTGGACTTGTAAACACCAACCCAGACATACAAACAAATATATTCAGACATACAAACAGAGAAAGACTGGCACTTTATACATACAAACCAACAAAGACAAACACTTGGACTTGCAAACACCAACCCAGACATACAAACAAATAGATTCAGACATACAAAAAGAGAAAGACAGGTACTCTAGACATACACACCAACAAAGACAAACACTTGGACTTGCAAACACTAACCCACACATACAAACAGAGAAAGACTGACACTTTAAACATACAAACCAACAAAGACAAACACTTGGACTTGCAAACACCAACCCAGACATACAAACAAATAGATTCAGACATACAAACAGAGAAAGACAGGCACTTTAGACATACAAACTAACAAAAACAAACTCTTGAACTTGAAAACACCAACCCAGACATACAAACAAATAGATTCAGACATACAAACAGAGAAAGACTGGCACTTTAGACATACAAAACAACAAAGACAAACACTTTGACTTGCTAACACCAACCCAGACATACAAACAAACAGATTCAGACATACAAACAGAGAAAAACAGGCTTTTTAGACATACAAACCAACAAAGACAAACACTTGGACTTGAAAACACCAAACCAGACATACGAAAAACAGATTCAAACATACATATAGAGCAAGACAGTCACTTTATACATAAAAACCAACAAATACGAACACTTGGCCTTGCAAACACCAACTCAGAAATACAAACAAACAGATTCAGACATACAAACAGAGAAAAACAGGCATTTTAGACATACAAACCAACAAAGACAAACACTTGGACTTGAATACACCAGACCAGACATACAAACAAATAGATTCAAACATACAAATAGAGAAAGAAATGCACTTTAGACATACAAACCAACAAATACTAACACTTGGACTTGAAAACACAAACTCAGACATACAAACAAACAGATTTAGACATACAAACAGAGAAAGACAGGCACTTTAGACATACAAACCAACAAAGACAAACACTTGGACTTGCGAAAACCAACCCAGACATACAAACAAATAGATTCAGGCATACAAACAGAGAAAGACAGGCACTTTAGACATACAAACCAACAAAGACAAACACTTGGACTTGCAAACACCAAGCCAGACATACAAACAAATAGATTTCAGACATACAAAGAGATAAAGACAGGCACTTTAGACATGCAAACCAACAAAGAAAAACACTTGGACTTGCAAACACCAAAAAATACCTACAAATATATATATACAGACATACATATATATATAGAGAGGCATTTTAGGCAACCAAACAAACAAAGAAACGCTGTTTGACTTGAAAACAAAAAACCAGAAATACGAAAAAATACATTCAAAAATACCTATAGATACAGAAATGCACTTTAGATATACAAACCAACAAACAATAAAATTTCGACTTGCAAACACCACGCCAGACATTCAAAGAAACAAATTCAGACGTACAAACCAATAAAAACAGACACATTATACATACAAGCCAACAAAGACAAACACTTGGACTTGCAAACACCAGCCCAGACATACAAACAAATAGATTCAGACATACAAACAGAGAAAGACAGACACTTTAGACACACAAACCAACAAAGACAAACACTTGGTCTTGCAAACACCAACCCATACATACAAACAAATAGATTCAAACATACAAACAGAGAAAGACAGGCACTTTAGACATACAAACCAACAAAGACAAACACTTAGACTTGCAAACACCTACCAAGACATAAAAACAAATAGATTCATACATTCAAACAGAGAAAGACAGGCACTTTAGACATACAAACCAACAAAGATAAACACTTGGAATTGCAAACATCAACCCAGACATACAAAAAAATAGATTCAGACATACAAACAGAGAAAGACAGGCACTTTAGACATACAAACCAACAATGACAAGCACTTGGACTTGCAAACACTAACCCAGACATAGAAACAAATAGATTCAGACATACAAACAGAGAAAGACAGGCAGTTTAGACATACAAACCAACAATGACAAACACTTGGACTTGTAAACACCAACCCAGACATACAAATAAACATATTCAGACATACAAACCGATAAATACTGCAACTTTAGACATAAAGATCAACAAAGACAACCATTTGGACTTGCGAACACCAACCCAGACATACAAACAAATAGATTCAAACATACATATAGAGAAAGACAGGCACTTTATACATACAAACAAACAAAGACGAACACTTGGACTTGCAAACACTAACCCACACATAAAAACAGATAAATACAGACACTTTAAACATACAAACCAACAAAGACAAACACTTGGACTTGCAAACCCCAGCCCAGATACACACACAAAAATATTCAGACATACAAACAGGGAAAGACAGACAATTTATACATACACACTAACAAAGACGAACGCTCGGACTTTCAAAAATCAACCTAGAAACACAAACAAATATATTCAGACATACAAACCGAGAAAGACAGGCAATTTAGACATACAAACCAACAAAGACAAACTCTTGGACTTGCAAACACCAACCCAGACATACAAATAAACAGATTCAGACATACAAGCAGGTAAAAACAGTTTTTTTGGAAATACAAACCAGCAAAGAAAAACTCTTGGACTTGAAAACACAAAACCAGAAACACGAAAAACATATTCATACATACATATAGATCAAGACTGGCACTTTATACATACAAACCAACAAATACAAACACTTGGACTTGCAAACACCAACCCAGAAATACAAACAAACAAATTCATACATACAATCAGAGAAAAACCATATATTTAGAAAGAAAAACAAACACAAACAAGCAGTTTGACTGTAAAACACCAGACCAGAAATACAAACAAATAGAAAAAAACATAAATATATACAAATGAATGCACTATAGAAATACCAACCAACAATGACTAACATTTGGACTTGCAAACACCAACTCACACATACAAACAAACACATTTAGACATATAAAAAGAGAAAGACAGGCACTTTAGACATACAAACCAACAAAGACAAACACTTGGACTTGCGAAAACCAACCCAGACATACAAACAAATAGATTCAGATATACAAACAGAGAAAGATAGTCACTGTAGACATAAAAACTAACAAATACAAACACTTGGACTTGGAAACACCAACCCAGACATAAAAAAAATAGATTTCAGACATACAAACAGAGAAAGACAGGCACTTTAGACATGCAAACCAACAAAGACAAACACTTGGACTTTCAAACACCAACCCAGACATACAAACAAATAGATTCAGACATACAAACAGAGAAAGACAGGCACTTTAGACATACAAACCAACAAAGACAAACACTTGGACATGCAAACACCAACCGAGACATACAAACAAATAGATTCATACATACAAAGAGAGAAAGACAGGCACTTTAGACATACAAACCAACAAAGACAAACACTTGGACTTTCAAACACCAACCCAGACATTCAAAGAGATAGATTCAGACATACAAACAAAGAAAGACAGACACGTTATAGATACAAGCCAACAAGGACAAACACTTGGACTTGCAAACATCAACCCAGAAATACAAACAAATATATTCTAACATACAAATAGAGAAAGACAGTCACTTTAGACATACAAACTAACAAAGACAAACCCTCGGACTTGCAAACACCAACCCAGACATACAAATAAACAGATTCAGACATACAAACAGAGAAAGACAGGCACTTTAGACATACAAACCAACAAAGACAAACACTTAGACTTGCAAACACCTACCAAGACATAAAAACAAATAGATTCAGACATTCAAACAGAGAAAGACAGGCACTTTAGACATACAAACCAACAAAGATAAACACTTGGACTTGCAAACATCAACCCAGACATACAAAAAATAGATTCAGACATACAAACAGAGAAAGACAGGCGCTTTAGACACACAAACCAACAATGACAAGCACTTGGACTTGCAAACACTAACCCAGACATACAAACAAATAGATTCAGACATACAAACAGAGAAAGACAGGCACTTTAGACATACAAACCAACAATGACAAACACTTGGACTTGTAAACACCCACCCAGACATACAAACAATTATATTCAGAAATACAAACAGAGAAAGACTGGCATTTTATACATACAAACCAACAAAGACAAACACTTGGACATGCAAACACAAACCCTTACATTCAAAAAAATAGATTCAGACATACAAACAGAGAAAGACAGGCACTTTAGACATCCAAACCAACAAAGACAAACACTTGGACTTGTAAACACTAACCCACACATACAACCAGAGAAAGACAGACACTTTAGACTTACAAACCAACAAAGACCAACGCTTGGACTTGCAAACACCAGCACGGAAATACAAACAAAAAAATTCATACATACAAAACGCGAAAGACAGGCACTTCATACTTACAACCCACCACCGACAAACGCTTGGACTTGCAAACACCAACCCAGACAAACAAAAAAATAGATTCAGACATACAAACAGAGAAAGACAGGCAATTTAGACATACAAAACAACAAATATAAACACTTGGACTTACTATCACCACCCCAGACATACAAACAAACAGATTCAGACATACAAACAGAGAAAAAAAGGCTTTTTAGACATACAAACCAACAAAGACAAACACTTGGACTTGCAAACACCAAACCAGACATACAAAAAACAGATTCAAACATACATATAGAGAAAGACATGCACTTTAGACATACAAACCAAAAAATACAAACACTTGGCCTTGCAAACACAAACTCAGAAATACAAACAAACAGATTCAGACATACAAACATAGAAAAACAGGCAATTTGGACATACAAACCAACAAAGATAAACACTTGGACTGGAAAACACCAGACCAGACATACAAACAAATAGATTCAAACATACAAACAGAGAAAGAAAGGCACTTTAGACATACAAACCAACAAAGACTAACACTTGGACTTGAAAAAACAAAACAAGACAAACAAAAAAACAGAATTAGACATATAAAAAGAGAAATAAAGGCACTTTAGACATACAAACCAACAAAGACAAACACTTGGACTTGCGAAAACCAACCCAGACATACAAACAAATAGATTCAGGCATACAAACAGAGAAAGACAGGCACTTTAGATGTACAAACCAACACAGAAAAACACTTGGACTTGCAAACACCAACCCAGACATAACAAAAATAGATTCAAAAATACAAAGAGAGAAATACAGGCACTTTAGAAATACAAACAAACAAATAAAACACTTGGAGTTTCAAAAACCAACCCAAACATACAAAAAAAGAGATTCCGACATACAAAAAGATAAAGACAGGTACTTTAGACATGAACACCAACAAAGACAAACACTTGGACTTGCAAACACCAACCCAGACATACAAACAAATAGATTCAGACATACAAATAGAGAAAGACAGGCACTTTAGGCATACAAACCAACAAAGACAAACACTTGGACATGCAAACACCAGCCCAGACATACAAACAAATACATTCAAACATACAAACAGAGAAAAACAGGCAATTTAGACATACAAACCAACAAAGACAAACACTTCGACTTGCAAACACCATCCCACACATTCAAAGAGATAGATTCAGACATACAAACAAAGAAAGACAGACACTTTATACATACAAGCCAACAAAGACAAACACTTGGACTTGCAAACACCAGCCCAGACATACAAACAAATAGATTCTGACATGCAAACAGAGAAAGACAGACACTTTAGACACACAAACCAACAAAGACAAAAACTTGGACTTGCAAACACCAACCCAGACATACAAACAAATAGATTCAGACATACAAACAGAGAAAGACAGGCACTTTAGACATACAAACCACCAAAGACAAACACTTGGACTTGCAAACACCAACGACAATGTAAACGCAAAGCAAAAAAAAAAGAATTACATTTGTTCTGATAGATAAACACTACTTATGTTTTCGGTGGCTATATAGTTTCATACAACGAACTAAATTATCACACATTTCTTCCAGTAAACACAGGTTAAATTCTGGCATGCAGAGTGGAAGGTTATGAAGAACACCGCTTTCGAAACAACAACTTGTTCATGAAGACACATTTGACAAATTACACAATATGTGACTATAAGATAAATTTCTTTTTCTTTATTCTTTTATTATTTATTTTTACGAATAATAAAATCTTTTTTATTGTGCATTGGGGTCATGTCAGGAGCCAATCACAAAAAAACCGGTTAGGTCAGGTTTTTATTCAGCAGAAATTTTTTTTCTTCTTCACAAAAACTGATATTCCGAATGCCGTATAGAATGAATTAGAAAGCAAAATTACCGGATTTTATCTAATTGGCCTGAAGCCTAAGTAATTAAGAACATCATCATATTTTTGTTGTACAATAAAACCTTATAATATATTTCATGAACCTCTTAAAACGGCCCATGTTTGTCCATAATAGGAGCCTTATTTAGATAGTTTCCTTTTTCCCTTGTGAGCAAATGTGTAAATTAAAAAAACGAGGAAAAGAAAGATGTTTACAAATGATATGTCAAATGGGCCACTCTTTCCATTTTAGAAGGAGTATGAAATATCCAAAAGTACATTCTCAGGCCCCAGATTTCTGAAGCACCTTGTACAATTCTTCGCCCAACCATAAGACATTAATTTGAAGGGCAGCAGGGTAGACGGGGGGAGGGGGTGCAAATCTTTCCAGTTAAGAGAAGAATTAACTTCATTGAAAATAAAAAGTGGGTAGAAATCAAATACGAACAAGTTGTATGTTGTTAGCATTTGTCTTAATGAACAAGTTGTTTCAAAAGCGTTGTTCCCCATAACCTTCTACTCTGTATGCTAGAATTGGATTTGTGTTTACTGGAAGAAGCATGTGATAATTTAGTTCGTTCTTCTTTTAATTTATTGCTGTCGTTCAGCTTTTTCTTTGAATATATTTCATTTTTTTTTGCATTCTGTTTTCTTCAGGAATTATCCTTCCGAACCACTGACCCACGGCGTTGAGCTACTGGTGTTCCGAGACGTCCACACCAGTAGAAGTGACCCTAAAGCTCGTGACGGGGCTCCTTATATGGGCATAGAATACTGACGGGGCACCAAATATGGACATGGAGTCATTAGGGAGAACACGTGGTTAATGGGGTCAATGACCTAAATTTCACAACAACAACATCGACCTTGACATTCGCTGAGAGCGTGCACTTACAACAACAACAACATCGACCTTGGAACACCTGTGCAGTCGACCTCAATTCACCTATCGTGAATCAATAATTCCCCTTAGAAACAACAAATTAATTTCCCTTTTCTTGACAGATCAATCAATCAATGACATCATCTGTCAGACTTTAAAATTTTTTGCCTAGAAACATTTCTCCAGGAATAGATCCAAGTCATTAATGTCTTTGCCTCGGGAACAGTTCTATCAGTCGAACTCCAAAGGATATTAATAACCAAAGGCCTTGGAAAACAATTCTCCAAAGAAACATCTTAGCGATGAATTGTTTTAGCGCAGGAATCAGGTTTCTTATTAATTTGAAATGCGTTAGCGCAGAGATGCCAATAACAAAGGAACACGCTGAATTTACGTTTAGGGATTATTTGGGCGAAACCGTTTTAGACAGGTTATGGAACTATTTCAGCGAAACAGATAGAGACATTTTAAAAGAAGATTTTTGAAGAGATTTTGGAAGAGGTTTTGAATGTGGTCGTTATAATACACAAGTTTCATTTGAACAGTGTTGTGAGGTCCTCTAACCCAACCCCAAAGGGTTCCAATCCTCCTACCCCAACCCCGAAGGAAGCCCCCGGTCCTCAAAAGCCCCCCAAGTTCCCAAAGGCCCTCCACCGGTCCCCAAATGTCCCCCCGGCCCCCAACGGTCCCCCCGGACCCTCAAAGGCCCCCCACGCTCCCACCGGGCCACCGGCGCCCCCAAAGGCCCACCCAGACCCCCACAGGCCATCTCCGGGCACCCCAAAGGCCCATTGAGCTCCCAAAGGACCAACGGGGTCCCAAAGGCCCTCCACCGGCCCCCAACTGCCCCGCCGGACCCCCCAAGGCCCGCCCCTGGTCCTCAAAGGTCCCCCGGGCTCCCAAAGGATCAACGGGGTCCCAAAGGCCCTCCACCGGTCCCCAAATGTCCCCCAGGCCCCCAAAGGCCCTCCCTGTGCCCAAAGGCCCTCCCTGTGCCCAAAGGCCCTCTCTGTGCCCCAAAGGCCCTCCCCCCGCCCCCAAAGGTTCCCCGGACCAGAGAAGCGCCGCCGGGATAACACACACACACACACACACACACACACACACACACACACACACACACACACACACACACACACACACACACACACACACACACACACACACACACACACACACACACACACACACACACACACACACACACACACACACACACACACACACACACACACACACACACACACACACACACACACACACACACACACACACACACACACACATACACACACACACAGATATAAACACACACACACACACACAAACACACATACACAAAAACAAAAACACACACAAACACAAAAAAAAAAACAAACAAAAAAACACAAACACAGACAAACCCACAAAAAAACCCACACACACACACAAACACACACACACAGAAACAGACACCGAAATTCAAATACACACACACACACACACACACATATAAACACACACACATACGTACACACACAAATATATCCTAATCTATATATACATACATAAACATACACACACCCATACACAAACATAAACATACACACACACAAACATATACACTCACACACACACATACACAAGAATACACAAAGATACACACACACATACACACACAGAAACACGCACACAAAGACACACATAAACACACACAGACAGACACACACACACATAGGTGAGTGTTGTCTGAAACCTATGATTTGGGAATATGTAATTTGCTATATCTGAATTTTAATAACCGGATTTCTTAGTCTTTCCTAGGTGTGTGGTGTCTGAAACCTATGATTTGGGATGTGTGGGTTGCTATTTTTTGAATTTTCTGAGCAGGATTTCTTAGCCATTTATAGGTGTGTGTTGACTGAAACCTATGATATGGGATGGTTAATTTGCTATTTTTGACTTTTCTGAGCTAGATTTCCTAGCCTTTCATTGGTGTGTCATTTCACAAAATTATGATTTGGGAGGTATAGTTTGCTTTATGGACTTTTCAGAGCTAGGATTCTTAGTCACTCATAGGTGTTTGTTGTCTGAAACTTCGAGTTTGGGATGAGTAGTTGGCTATTTCAGACTTTTCTGAGCTAAGGTTTCTTAATATTTCGTAGGTGAATGTTGTCTGAAACTTATGATTTGGGATATGTAAATTACTATTTCGGGCTTTTCTGAGTTAGATTTCTTAGTCTGTCATAGGCGCGTGATGTCTGAAACCTATGATTTGGGCTATGAATTTTCCTTTTCTGAATTTTCATAACCGGATTTCTTAGTTTTTCGTAGGTGTGTGGTGTCTGAAAACTATGATTTGGGGTGTTTGGCTTGCTATTTTTTGACTTTTCTGAGCAGGATTTCTTAGCCATTCGTAGGTGTGTGTTGACTGAAACCTATGATTTGGGATGGTTAATTTGCTATTTTTGACTTTTCTGAGCTAGATTTCTTAGCCTTTCATAGGTGTGACCTTTCAGAAAATTATGATTTGGGAGGTATAGTTTGCTTTTTGGACTTTTCATAGCTAGGATTCTTAGTCACTCATAGGTGTGTGTTGTCTGAAACTTCGAGTTTGGGATGAGTAGTTGGCTATTTCAGACTTTTCTGAGCTAAGGTTTCTTAGTATTTCGTAGATGAATACTGTCTGAAACTTATGATTTGGGATATGTAAATTACTATTTCGGGCTTTTCAGAGTTGGATTTCTTAGTCTTTCGTATGTGTGTGGTGTCTGAATCCTATGATTTGGGGTTTGGAGTTTGCTTTTTTCGAATTTTCTGAGCGAGATTTCTTAGCCTTTCATAGGTATGTTTTGTCAGAACATTATGATTTGGGATGTGTAGTTTGCTATTTCAGGCTTTTCTGAGCTAAGGTTTTCTAGTATTTTGTAGGTGAATATTGTCTGAAACCTATAGTTTGGGATGAGTAGCTTGCTATTTTTGACTTTTCTGAGCTATGTTTCTTAGTCTTTCGTTGGTGTGTGTTGACTGAAACCTATGATTTGGGATAAGTATTTTGCTATTTTTGACTTTTCTGAGATGGATTTATTAGCCTTTCCTAGGTGTGTGTTGTCTGAAACTTATGATTTGGGATGGGTGGATTGCTACTTTTGACTTTTCTGAGCTGAATTTCTTAGCCTTTCATAGGTGTTTGTTGTCTGAAACCTATAGTTTGGGATGACTAGTTTTCTATTTTTGTCTTTTCTGAGCTAGGTTTATTAGCCGTTATTAGGTGAGTGGTGTCTGAAACCTAGGATTTGAGATATGTAAATTACTATTTTGGGCTTTTCTAAGCTAGATTTCTTATTCTTTCATAGGTTTGTGTTTTCTGAAACCTATGATTTGAGATGTTTGTGTTGCTTTTTTTTTACTTTTCCGAGCTGGATTTCTTAGTCTTTTGTAGGTGTGTGGTGTCTGAAACTTGTGATTTGAGATGGTTAATTTGCTATTTCCGGCTTTTATTAGCTAGGTTTCATAGTCTTTCATAGGTGTGTGTTGTCAGAAAATTACGATTTGGGATGTGTAGTTTGCTATTTGAACTTTTCAGAGATAGGATTCTTAGTCCATCATTGGTGTTTGTTGTCTGAAACCAATAGTTTGGGATGACTAGTTTGCTATTTCAGGCTTGTTCATTTTGAATTTCTGTCATGAAATGCAAGAGTTGGAAAATTATGGCTGGTTCAAGGCTGGTTCAACCATTCAGGCTGGTGGACTAAGACCCCAATTCTGAGCTAGTGAATTTCCACCATTCAGGCTGGTGGACTATGACCCTAATTCTGAGCTAGTGAAGGTCCACCATTCAGGCTGGTGGACTGAGACCCCAATATTGAGCTAGTGGAGTTCCACCATTCAGGCTGGTGGACTATGTCCCCAATACTGAGCTAGTGAATTTCCACCGTCCAGGCTGGTGGACTGGATCCCCAATACTGAGCTGGTGGACTAAGACCCCAATTTTCCAACTCTTGCATTTCATGACAGAAATTCAAAATGAACTTCAAGAAATCAAGAGAATGTAACTGTGAGAAGGTAAAGCACAGCAAGTCACTACTGAAATATTCCAACTCTTGCATTTCACGATAGAAATTCAAAATGAAATTTGAAAAATTAAGACAATGTAACTGTGATATGCTAGTTTTCGTGTGTGTGCATCAGTTTTCGTGTGTGTGTGTGTGAGTCAGTTTTTGTGAGTGTGTGTAAGTTTTTGTGTATGAGTATGTTTTTGTGCGTGTGTGTAAGTTTTTGTTTGTACGTTTTTTTTAGTGTGTGTGTGTAAGTTTTTGTGTGTGTGTGTGTGTAAGTTTTTGCGTGTGGGTGTAAGTTTTTGTGTGTGTGTGTGTGTGTAAGTTTTTGTGTGTGTAAGTTTTGTGTGTGTGTGTGTGTGTAAGTTTTTGAGTATGTGTGTAAGTTTTTGTGTGTGTGTGTTAGTAATAGTTTGTCTGTCAAATATCTAGTCTTTGTAATTGATTTAGTGTGTGGGTATTTGTGATTGTGTGTGTTTATATTTTTTTGTGTTCATGTATGTTTTAGTGTGCTCGTTTAAGTTTGTTTTTGTGCGTGTGTGTGTGTGTTAGATTTTGTGTGTGTGTGCTAGTTTTTTAGTGTGTGTGTAATTTTTCATGTGTGTGTGTGGTATTTTTCTTGTGTGTGTGTGTCATTTTTTGTGAGTGTGTGTAAGTTTTTGTGTGTGTGTGTTAGTTTTTGTGTGCATGTTAGTTTTTGTGTGATTGTAAGTTTTTGAGTGTGGGTGTTAGTTTTTGTGTGTGTGTGTAAGTTTTTGTATATCTAATCTATTTCGTTTGGATATAATTTTTTTGTGTTTGTGTGTTAGTTTGTGTGTGTATGTGTGTGTGTTTTTTTTTTTGTTTGTGTTGGTTTTTTGTGTGTTTGTTTTTGTGTGTGTGTGTGTGTGTGTGTGTGTATTTTTGTTCTTGTTTATGTTTTTGTTTGTGTGTGTTTGTTTTCTTGTTTTTATTTTTTGTTTGTGTGTGTGTGTGTGTGTTTTAGTGTGTGTGCGTGTGTGTGTTATTTTTTTTGTGGTCTTTTTTTAGTGTTTGTTTGTGTGTGTGTGTGTTTGTGTGTGTAAGTATGTTTGTGTGTATTTATGTTGTGGAGAGTGTGTGTGTTTTTTCGTGTGTTTGTGTGTATGTTATTGTGTGTGTGTGTGTGTGTGTGTGTGTAAGTTTTTTTGTGCATTTAAGTTTTTGTGTGCATTTAAGTTTTCGTGTTCATGTGTAAGTTTTTGTGTGTGTGTGTGTGTGTGAGTTTTTGTATGTGTGTGTGTATGTGTTTTTGTGTGTGTGTGTGTGTGAGTTTGTGCGTGTGTGTGTAAGTTTTCGTGTGTGTGTGTGTGTAAGTTTTCGTGTGCATGTGTAAGTTTTTGTGTGTGTGTATTTTTGTCGTGTGTGTGTTTGTTTTCGTGTGTGTGTGTTTAAGTTTTGTGTTTGTGTGTGTGTGTGTGTTTGTTTTTGTGTGTGTGTGTGTGTGATTTTTTTTGTGTTCATGTGTAAGTTTTTGTGTGTGTGTGTTTGTGTGTTTTTGTTTGTGTGTGTGTTTTTTTTTTTTTGTTTTTGTTTTTTTGTGTGTATGTTTTGGGGTGTGTGTGTGTGAGTTTTCGTGTGTGTGTGTGTGTGAGTTTTCGTGTGTTTGTGTGTGTGTGTGCATGTTAGTGTGTATGTGAATGTAAGTTTTCGTATGCTTGTGTTTGTTTTTTTTTTTGTGTGTGTGTGTGTGTGTGTGTATTTTTTGTTTTGTTTATGTTTTTGGGTGTGTGTTTTTAATTTCTAGTGTGTTTGTGTGTATGTGTGTGTGTGTTTTTGTGTGTGTGTGTAAGATTTTGTGATAGTGGGGGAGTGTGTTTTTGTGTGGTGATGTGTTTGTGTGTGTGTGCGTGTGTGTGTGTGTGTTATTTTTTGTGTGTGTGTTTTTTTTGGCGTGTGTGTGTGTGTTTTCGTTTTTGTGTGTGTGTGTGTAAGTTTTGTGTGTGTGTGTGTGTGTGTAAGTTTTTGTGTGCATGTAAGTTTTTGTGTGCTTTTAATTTTTAGTGTGCATGTGTTAGTTTGTGTGTGTGTAAGTTTTTTTGTGTGTTTGTGTGTGTAAGTGTCGGAGTGTGTGGTTAAGTTTTTTTGTGTTTGTTTTTTTTTTCATTTTTGTGTTTTTGTATTTTTTTTTTTGTATTTTAAATTTTTTTTGAGTCTGTGTAATTTTTTTTGTCTGTGTAAGTTTTTGTGTCGTCTAATGTGAATTTCAACCATTCAGGCTGGTGGACTAAGACCCCAATTCCGAGCTAGTGAATTTCAACCATTCGGGCTGGTGGACTAAGAACCTAATTCTGAGCTAGTGAATTTCCACTATTCAGGCTGGTGGACTGAGGCCCCAATATTGAGCTAGTGGAGTTCTACCATTCAGGCTGGTGGACTAAGACCCCAATTCTGAGCTAGTGAATTTTCCACCGTTCAGGCTGGTGGACTGGGACCCTAATACTGAGCTGGTGGACTAAGACCATAATTTTCCAACTCTTGCATTTCCTGACAGAAATTCAAAATGAACAAGCCTGAAATAGCAAACTAGTCGTCCCAAACTATTGGTGTCAGACAACAAATACCAATGATGGACTAAGAATCCTATCTCTGAAAAGTTCAAATAGCAAACTACACATCCCAAATCGTAATTTTCTGACAACACAAACCTATGAAAGACTATGCAACCTAGCTAATAAAAGCCGGAAATAGTAAATAAACCATGTCAAGTCACAAGTTTCAGACAGCACTCACCTATGAACGGCTAAGAAATCCAGCTCGGAAAAGTAAAAAAATAGCAACCCAAACATCTCAAATCATAGGTTTCAGACAACACATACCTATGAAAGAATAAGAAATCTAGCTTAGAAAAGCCCGAAATAGTAATTTACATATCTCAAATCCTAGGTTTCAGACACCACTCACCTAAGAACGGCCAAGAAACCTAGCTCAGAAAAGTAAAAAATAGCAAACTAGTCATCCCAAACTATAGGTTTCAGACAACAAACACCTATGAAAGGCTAAGAAATTCAGCTCAGAAAAGTCAAAAGTAGCAATCCACCCATCCCAAATCATAGGTTTCAGACAACAAACACCTATGAACGTCTAAGAAACCTAGCTCAGAAAAGTCAAAAATAGCAAACTAGTCATCCCAAACTATAGGTTTCAGACAACACACACCTAAGAAAGGCTAAGAAATCCAGCTCAGAAAAGTCAAAAAAAGCAAAATACATATCCCAAATAATATGTTTCAGTCAACACACACTAAAGAACGTATATGAAAACTAGCTAATAAAAGTCAAAAATAGCTAAATAAACACCACAAACTATATGTTTAAGTCAACAATCACATACGAACTACTAGAAAACCTAAGCTCAGAAAATCATGAAATAGCCAACTACACATCCCAAATCATAATTTTCTGACAACACATACCTATGAAAGGCTAAGAAACCTAGCTCAGAAAAGTCGAAAATAGCAAACTACACATCCCAAATCATAGGTTTCAGACATCACACACCTATGAAAGACTAAGAAATCCAACTCAGAAAAGCCCGAAATAGTAATTTACATATCCCAAATCATAAGTTTCAGACAGTATTCACCTAAGAAATACTGAGAAACCTTAGCTCAGAAAAGTCTGAAATAGCCAACTACTCACCCCAAACTCGAAGTTTCAGACATCACACACCTATGAGTGACTAAGAATCCTAGCTATGAAAAGTCCAAAAAGCAAACTAGACCTCCCAAATCATAATTTTCTGAAAGGTCACACCTATGAAAGTCTAAGAAATCTAGCTCCTAAAAGTCAAAAATAGCAAAGTAACCATACCAAATCATAGGTTTCAGTCAACACACACCTACGAATGGCTAAGAAATCCAGCTCAGAAGAGTCAAAAAATAGCAACCCACACACCCTAAATCATAGTTTTCAGACACTACACACCTGCAAATGCCTATGAACTCCGGTTATGAAAAGTCTGAAAAGGAAAATACATAGCCCAAATCATAGGTTTCAGACATCACGCGCCTATGAAAGACTAAGAAATCTATCTCAGAAAAGACCGAAATAGTAATTTACATATCCCAAATCATAAGTTTCAGACAGCATTCACCTACGAAATACTAAGAAACCTTAGCTCAGAAAAGTCTGAAATAGCCAACTACTCATCCCAAACTCGAAGTTTCAGACAACAAACACCTATGAGTGACTAAGAATCCTATCTCTGAAAAGTCCATAAAGCAAACTATACCTCCCAAATCATAATTTTGTGAAATGACACACCTATGAAAGGCTAAGAAATCTAGCTCAGAAAAGTCAAAAATAGCAAATTAACCATCCCAAATCATAGGTTTCAGTCAACACACACCTACGAATGGCTAAGAAATCCTGCTCAGAAAAGTCAAAAATAGCAACCCACACAACCCAAATCATAGGTTTCAGACACCACACACCTACGAAAGACTAAGAAATCCGGTTATTAAAAGTCAGAAATAGCAAATTACATATTCCCAAATCATATGTTTCAGACAAAACTCACCTATGTATGTGTATGTGTGTGTATGTGTGTGTGTATGTATATGTCTGTATATATGTTTGTGTATATGTGTGTGTCTGTGTGTGTGTGTATGTGTGTGTGTGTGTGTGTATGTATGTGATTGCGAGTGTGTGTGTGACGGTGTGTGTATGTGTGTGTGTGTATTTATGTTTGTGAGTGTGTGTTTGTGTGTGTGTTTGTGTGTGTGTGTGTATTTTTTTATGTGGGTGTGTGTGTGTGTGTGTGTGTGTGTGTGTGTGTGTGTGTGTGTGTGTGTGTGTGTGT